>NW_025535537.1:0-93086 GCF_020615455.1 Coregonus clupeaformis
TAAATAGAATTCAGAGGGACAAATATATTTCCCAATTTCCCATGTCAAAAAGCTGCGATAGCTGTCAGTCACTAATATCTAATAGTAAAGGTAGCAAAATAATCTGGGTAGTTCCACCAATTCAGTGCCTTCTGAGAAGTGTAACTGCTTTTCCCATCTCAAGAGGTTAAATGTAAGTGCCTATTAAAGGTGCAATATGCAGAAATCGTGCCGCCATTTCCTGGTTGCTAAAATTCTAATAGTTCGCCTAATTTCATTTTATGTGACAAAACAAGCAATGTATAATGTAGAGAATCATTGTACCATCCAAACCGCTGTGAAATATAATTTCAATAACCAAAAATATTATATAATCAGCTGTTTGAAGCTGGTGTACAAAACAAAAGTAGAAGATGCATAGGATGGGAAGCATAGAAATAGCGCACATAGAACAGATATACCGCGTCTAAGACTTGCTTTCAATGAGAATGACAGATCTATAAATCACAGTTCTATGTGAATATGGTCTGGACGCCCAAAAAGTTACATATGGCAGCTATACGTGCCAAATAAATTAACAGGGTTGACCATAACAGGGTTGACAAATTAATCTTAATTCAACCATAAATACCCTTGTGACAGGGGGAATGGAAGCTCGTTGTGTGCAACAGGGAGTGGAAATTGAATGCAAGCACACTAAAAAATGTGTTAAAACATTTATAGCCTGTCTATCTATGGGTAACAGGGTTGACGTGTTATGCTTGACCCACTCAGTTTTCCACAACAAAACACCAGCAAATGGCCAAAAAGAGTAGAACCAGCTCACCTGCTTTTACACTATGATTTGACTATTAGATGTTGAATGTTTCTTTTGAAAACATTTTTTTTAAAGAATAGTTTCACCATATTAAAATGAGAGTCACAGTTCACGTAACAGGGTTGACTTTAAAATGAGGGACAGACGTAAATGAACCACAAATCACATTAAACACATAATAATCTTCAGGAATTACTTTGTCAAAGCAACACAATAACTAGGGCTTTACAATGATGTTGGGGTTAAGTGGGTTAAAATCTTCCTAGAAGTCACAGAGGGTGCAAGGAGGGACATGTCAAAATGCTGAATTTTGGCACTTTAGCAAGTCTTTATTCATATAAATCTGATTGATTAAAGGCCCAGTGCAGTCGAAAACTAGATTTTCCTGTGTTTTACATAATTTATATTTCCACACTATGAGGTTGGAAGAATACTGTGAAATTGTGAAAATTATGATACTATAGTGTAAGAGCTGTTTGAAAAGACTGCCTGAATTTCAGCCTGTTTTGATGGGATGGAGTTTTGCCCTGCCTGGTGACATCGCCATGCGGTAAATTAGGACCCGATTCAGACTTAGGAAATGTACGCCCTTCCTACGCACTTCTCAGTAGTTGGTATTCAGACTTACCTTAAGGTGTCAGCATGCTTCAGTTCGGCTGGCACCCAGCTGAACTCGGCTAGCCGAACCGAACGAGTGTACTTGCATACTCCCCTTGAAAAAGCCATAGCCAATATATGCTTCCTCAAAATAGTCAGAATTAATCTAAAATAATTTAAGAAATATGTTAGCAATTTTGACGTTTTTGCTGAGGAGATCTTAGTCCCCCAATTTTATATCTAACTAAGATTTTTGGTGCCATATTTCTCAATGAAAAAATGTGTATGAAAACTAGTCATCTCTCACTGAATGACAACAAAGACTTTAATGAAGAATACCTACTGTTGACTAATCACCTAGGAAGGGGTGTAGACTTCACCTCCGAACTTCGGCTTGCCTCTAGAAAAAAATGTATGTGCCTGAACAGACCCCAAAAAAAATAACCAAAGTCCAAAATGAACAAAAACTTCACAAAATGTCATCATAATATATGCATGACATCTTCCGAAATGTTTCGGCTGGGAAGCATGCGGATGCCTTCATGCAGGTGGGCCTGCTTAACGGGCTTTGCAGGTGTGGTTCCCTTGCTCGCGCTGAATAAATGTAATTCAACCACTGAAAACCCTCCCACTTGCTGGCCAACAGATTTTCTTGTGGAGTTTTCATTCAATGGGGTTTTCATTACATTTATTTAAAGCCATCCCTTTAAATTTGGTGTACCTTTAATTAGAATTTTCTCAACAGACTCGAATATATCGAGAGAACAGTAAAATATATTGGTGAATCAAATATACAGTGGTTTGACTCGTCCTGAAAGTTGACATATTCAATTGTTCAATCCATGACATATTGGAAGGTGAGAAAAGTGTACAATAGGGGTTGAACAGTAGTCCTATAAATGTACCTGAATAATCCTCTCTTATCATGGAACTGTGATGACAACTGTCCAGTTGTCATGAAACCGTGCGCCAGACTCCAGGTTTAAACTGCTACATATGGTCTGCGTTTCATAATGATTCAAATAGGCTACATGTCCCAAATTATTGCACAACTTGTAATAAGTTAGCCTAATACTGTATGACCCACTATTGCTAGCGATCCTCAGGAACAACCACACGAACGTGACAGAGAAAAGAAAGGTAAACTAACGATGTAATGGAATAATGCAAAATCAAAGGAAACAAACACTAAATTGAGAGTTAGATATGTAAATTATGTGGGTATAACTGATGGTGGCTACCGTGATATGTTGATATACTTAAGTTTTCTGCCATATGACTGGTTTCACATTTGTCTCCAGCGATCATAAGGTAAAATAGATCTAAAACAATTCTCATTTATATTTACAATCCCCATATCCAAATCGCATAGTCATTTATCTAGCACTGTAATTTGTAAATTACAATGCATGGAGAACGGTGTTATTTCTATCAGGAAAATTTGTATTAGATGTTGTCCCACTTTGAGACGACAGGTTGCTCGACCTTATCGTTTCCTATGAGGGAATTAAGTCAAGGTCAGAATATGGCGTATGAATAGAAACACCTCCACCACACCTTCATTTCTTCTATCTCCACCCCAAACGAATAGCGCATAAATAGCATGCTATTCTCATGCTTAAATTCAAGGTCAAAATATGCATTGAGAGAAAAGTGCATAAAAAGGGAATTACGTTCCATTTATGCTACTTAAGTCGGGTCAAATTCCCCGTTAGTGAATAGACCAATAAGAAACAGAGTTCCAAACCTCTCTGCCAATAACAGTTAGTTTTCAGTTTCCCCTCCCCACTGAGACCACTCCCAGACAGTACCACTCCCAAAATAAATTATTTAATATTGAGATAAAAACGGCTGCATTGGACCTTCTACATGTGTGTCTATATTTAAGCAATAAGGCACGAGGGGGTGTGGTATATGGCCAATATACCATGGCTAAGGGCTGTTCTTATGCCTGGACACAGCCTTTAGCCGTCATATATTGGCCATATATCACAAACCCCCGAGGTGCCTTATTGCTATTATAAACTGGTTACCAACATAATTAGAGCAGTAAAAATACATGTTTTGTCATACCCGTGATATACCACGGCTGTCAGCCAATCAGCATTCAGGGCACAAACCACCCAGTTTGTAATAAAGGACACTTCATTTAATATAACAGGCTTTTTAAATTCCATATTGGTGCACAATTTCTACTTAAAATATCACAGGGACACAGAAGGCACTAATTTCGTGGAGTGACCCATCTGCTATAACAGTGAGAGTATAATATTGCTAGTATTATGTCTGTATTTTGTCAGTAATTTTAGTACCACATCAAAGCAGCCAAACCAGCAGACAAGCAAAACATTTCCCCAGAGAAAAGAGCTCTATGGCTTTGGTAAAAAGACTGTATCGTATGGTAAACCTCCACCTCGCCGTCTCCATTTCTGAATGTGTTGTCAGTCTGTGTGTTTCCCTGTTTCTGATATTAACTGTTACAGCTACATCAATTACCCTAGCCAATGAGGACAGGCCTCTGACAACATAATTACAGACACAGAGGCAATGCTCACAACACAGCACCCATATGCCTGGCTATGGTACGGCTCTATCAGTCATAGACTAAAGTACAGGGGATGGAAGGGAGAGAGAGAGGTGGCATGGGGAGGGATTGGAGGCACCCTGATCCACCAGGGGCCCCTGTAGCTGTCTTGTCCCAGGCCAAGGGGCCCCTCCCCGGGCTGAAACGGGCCGGGGCTGGGGCCTGATTTGGCCCAGCTGGAGGAAGCGGGTGATCAGAGTTCAGTTGGTGCAGACAGAGCTAAAGTAAACAGCCTTGGTCACTGGGCAGGCCGTTAGCAGGCCTCGGACAGATGAGCGGGGGGCTACGAGGACCACACACACTCACACACAACACACACAGCCAGACCACACAAGGTGGGGCGGGGCTCCGGGGCCTATGCACGCAAGCGCACACCCTATCGGCAGGGCTCCCCCATGGGCAGAGGCAAGCTGCAGGTCAGGGTGGAGCGGAGGAGACCATGGAGGAATAACAGACTGGCATGGAGGTGATCTGACATCACACGCTCTCGACTTTCACATGTTCATCTCAATATGAAGACAACATAGTAATGGAGGATCTCCTCTGTTTTTCCCATCGTAGCAGAGAGAGATGGGATGGTGAACACAAACAGGAAGAGGATCATGAGTGAACTGCTCGGCTGCCAGATCTTAAAGTGCTGCTTAGAGAATAAGGCTCCGTGATGGAGACACTCAGTCTATTCTGTAGGACAGACACACACAGGGTGGGAAACATATTGAAGGCTCAAACTGACTTAGACCACAGAGGCAGACTAAATAAGTACGATTGTTTATTTGTGTCCAAAATGTTGTCCCCAATTCAAGTGTTATTTTATCGAAAATAAACAGGCAAATTTGAGTATGATAAATATAAATTGCCATGAGTGCTGCTAAATATAAGCTCCACAATATCACCAAACTGAAATTCTGTGATATTTGTCATGCTTGAAAATTCCCATGTTGTGAGGTATTTTTCTATTTTTTTATGTACTTTCGTGTATTTCTAAGGTAGTTGTCTTGTAACTCCCTTAAAACATCCCACCCAAAACCCTTTACACACACTGTAAATCATAAGCAAACACATTCACACGGAGGTTGAACACACACACACACCAAACACACACACAACACACACACAAGCATAAATACTCTGTGGTGAAGGTTCTGCAGGCCGCACGGACATCAGTCTCCCAGTTTATCTGGGCAGTGTCAGAATAACCTCTGGGGGAGACCGAGGTGAGAGAGTGTGTGTGTGTGTGTGTGTGTGTGTGTGTGTGTGTGTGTGTGTGTTGTGTGTGTGTGTCTCTGTGTGTCTGTGTGTGTGTCAGGCTGACCTAGAGGGCAGAGTGAGGAGTAATGCTCTCAATCATAATTACTCCCCTCCGCCACAAATCACACCATCTGCCTCGCTTCACCTCAATCACACACACACACACACACACACACACACACACACACAAAGTCAGAATTTCTGTGAAAGATGTACTGTCAATGAGAGGGAGGGAGAAAGAGTCCAAACTCACCTCTGTAATGGGTCTACTAATGGACACAGGGCAGCTGCCAGAAAAGGGCAGGGTTAGAGAAGGGCAGAGTAGAGTAGGACTGGACTAAACTGCATGCCTGCGCCACCACCCACTCCTCTGGGCATCAATAACTCTCTGCACCCTCCCTCCATCGCCTTTCATCACTTATCCCCATATTAAATTCCACATTTATGATCAAATATGACAGCAGGTTTGGGCTGTGATCACTCCTCATCATGCCTTCATCTCATAATGGTACGGCCTTCATTCCCCCCCAGGCATGCGCTGCTCTAGCGGCTGATAAATCCTCGATGCAGGGTGGGCCAACAGCTCACTAAAATACTTTCTGGCTGTACGAGAACCAGTTGAGAAATAAGTGGTGGTTTTCGGCATATTAAATATTTGTGGTGTTTTTGTGTTCATTAAACAGGTTGCTGTGCTTATGTGTGTGTGTGTGTGTGTGTGTGTGTGTGAGGGGGGGAGGGGGTGCGTTCGTGCGTGCACTTGACTGTGTATTTGGGGCTTGTTATCACCAACATATGTGTTCTTTGAGAGTGAGTTATAGCCAACTCAGGGAGTTATGGTTTCTTATATATATTGGTTAGAGGATAGACATAGACAGGGTCATTTTGGCCAATTCAATTCTAAATCAATCCCAACAGTGTTACCACTTTCCTGTACAATTGTGGTCATTTTAGGTGTGTGGAAGTTGTTTGAACACTTATGAGATTTGCTGTGTGTGTCCAGGGGTCAGGGTTGACAAGGACACCGGGGTACTTTAGTGTCTGGACAGGAGGCTGGGTCAGGGTGTCTAGTCTGGGGGTCACAATGGGGTCCTGGATGTCTGAGTTGAATAGGTTATCAGGATGAGCAGGAGGGTAAGGGCTAGGTCTGGGGTAGGGGTTGAGGTAGGGGCTGAGGCTGTAGGTCTAGGGTCCTGGCAAGAGGTAGGCATAGGTCTGGGGGTGAGGCTGGGGCTTGGGCTGGTGTCCTACAGGTCCCTGGATGTGTGGGTCTGGTGCTACATGGGGCTGTGGGTGTGGGGTCCTGTCAGGTCCGGGTCTGGGGACCTGGCTCTGTCTCTGTGGGGGAGCAGGGAACTTGTCTGTGGGCTGAACTGGTGAGCTGGTTAAGGTCAGGGAACAGAGCGGAGCAGAGCAGCAGTGAAATATGGCTGTCTGTCAGGTAGAGGGGAAGAATAACACAGACTCTGTCCTTCCTGCAGCACCGCAATCGTGTCTGGGTCCCCACCGGGCGACATGGGGGTCATGCCCCACTCCACACAGCCAGGCAGGGAACTGCTGCTCACACACAAACACACACACAGAAATCAAAGGGAAATCACAGAGTTGCTCACACCAACTAGCTCACATAGAAACACACACACTCCGTGGAAAATAAAATACTTGCTCACACACCATGGGAACTAAAGGGCAACTCAAAAGCCATGTTTTAACTTTTTGCAACTTTGCAACTGTGTACAAGATGAGGTACAAAATTGTTGGTGACCGGGTTACTCACAAGGATGTTGTATCCAATTTAGTTTTCACCTGCATGTTTATAATGAATGTGTAATCAAAATAAATGTTTATCACAAATATATTTTTACAGTAGACTATTTAATATATACAATTAATAATTACATATCATGTGGTACAAAATACTACATTTACAATAAACGTTCTTAATTATAGCAATGGGGAAATAAAGAATGGATAGCATTTTTATAAATGTATATATTTTCTCATTTCATTCTAGTGTGAACAGTAAACTTACTGAAAATATATACATTTTCTGTAGGCCTACTGCTTAAATGTTCCATTTTATGTGTAGTATTGTATATATTATTCTAGTAGGCCTAATGAACATTTAATGGAAATGTGTTGTCACTTTTTTATTAAATAAGTTAGTTACTTCAAGAGGTTATCTCCTGTAATTCATTACATACATTTCTATTAACTGCATATTTCATATAATTAAACTAATTCAATGTAGAATCAGAATAAATCCATGTATGGGATTTCAGAATAGAGTTGAATATTAGGAAATATTAAAAACAACATTAATCACACCAATATATATATATATATTTATTTATTTGCGAAATAACAAGATAGCCTATTGCTGTAAATTGTATAATTTGAAAACTTACAAGTGAAAGTACCTCTTGGTAGGGTATATTTTAAATTATGAAGTTAGCATTATATTCGAAACATTTTCTATAGGATGTTGTTCATACCTTATTTATTATGTTTCTAAAAACCTGAAACGAATTAAATCATAAACCTGCATTTTAAAGTATCAAATGGCTGATCATATGCCTAATGTAGGCCTGCTTCTTTCTTGACCATGTGTGTTATATCATTCGTACAGCCCCTAGTGGAGCTGGCTTAGTGCCATCTATTGTTTGATACCGCCGGCGGCAGTAACATTGGCAACTTTACATTTTCTTGCTCTCTGAAACAACGCAGTCTGAGACTTCCACATACTTTCCCTTGACCCTGCGCTCAGGGGAGATCTCGAGCCTGTCCTGCGGAAAAGGCGGCCCACCTTGCGAGGAAACCTCGGGTGGGAGAGAACCGCGACACAGGAAGACTTAAGAAAGTGCTGACTCGCTTTCTAGATTTAATTTTGGCATTTCGTGCTGCTGAAAAATGTTTCGCGATTACTTTGGCTGCGACCACGCGTGACCTCAGGAACTGCGTCCATGCCAATGGTTCTCTGTCGGGTGATACCAGTGGCCCTGCGAGGTGCGCGTGGCTGACCTCTGGTTTGTGAAACCCAGACAGGCATATTTTGAGACGAATGGCCATGATGCTTCTACTTTAGCACAGAGTTAGTGAAATAGGCCTATATGTTTATAATTTATTTTCGAAAGCATTGCGTAGTGGTGATATGGAGGAAATAATAATAAGCCATTTAGCAGACGCTTTTATCCAAAGCGACTTACAGTCATGCGTGCATAATTTGATTTGGGGTGAACCCACTACCTTGGCGCAAGCGCTTAACAGGAGAAGAGGACCACATGTAGGAAATAACGTAGTAGCAACAATTCATTTTAAAGCGCAACACATTTATTATATTTATTATTGTTGATCTAAATCGAATAAAAAGGACAAGCTATTTCCTGAGTATTGTAGTCAATAGAAATACATAAATGTGTCATACTTAATCATCATCATGTAGGGCCTAGCCTATAGGCTATTATTCTCAACTTTCAATTGGAATAAATAATAATAATAATAATAATTATATATTATTATTATTATTATTATTATTATTGTTATTATGTATTATGTATTATTATTATTAGGCTATATCAAATGTATTAACAGTAATATCGTTAGAATGAGTACAGCCTACATAACCGTATCCCCAGATTACCTGGCTAGCAGGGAAAATAAAATATGGCATTAATCAATCTGGATATTTTGTTCAACTGGGGTAAAAATACTGTAATATTATTGTATTGAGTTAATACATTCCTTCAATCATATCATTCTGTGAAGGGTTGCGTTGAGCCACTGATATTTTACAGATTAATACTAATGTTATATCAATGCCTGTACCAATTGTAATTATATTTGAGTGGTTTACCAATCCCAAGCATTGGAAACTGTTTATTAAAATGAATAGGTAAAATCGACACGTATATTTTATATGGGGAACCCAAGAAATGGAAAACCATGTAATGCGGTTAGAAGAAGACAGAAAATATTCCTACATAAAACTGTCTGACAGCCTTGAACATCCATGGAGAGAGAAAGTCTAACAGCGGCCCACGTCTGGCTACGACCGGTGAAAACGCTGTCCAGCTTTCACTGCTTTGCAGATGATGGGTCGTTCTGTGTTTTTATTGGTGCAGGCGGCGCCGGGTCTCTCCGGATCGGTCTGACAGCCGCAAAAGCCGGTCCAACTACCGGGGGAGGCTTCTCACGGGTTATAGTCTACACGTCATAAAAATAAACAATGTCTAAAAAATCACCTGTTTTATTATGGAAGATGCTTCGTGCTTGCAGGTTCGCAAGCCTAGCCTAATTTCGGAGTGTGTCAAATATTAAGGCTTATTACTTTTGCTGGGCTGTAGGTTGGATTGTTGGCATTGCACATATTCACACATCAATTTTTTTATTATCGTGTTTTATACTTTTCAGCTTAGAACAAGTTGCAGATTTCCAATAACGTTGAATTTAGGCCCATATGCTATATGTCTACAAAATTAAACTTTAGTAGAGCATATAGGCCTACCTGTGAGAAAAAAAATCGACAGCAAGAAATGCATTCAAAAACCTACATGATTCTAAAAAAGCATTCGAGGAGAGGTGAAATTAACAGGCCATGGAACCTAGACCTATCTTTATATTAAAATGATCAAACGTTATTATTGTTCCTCTGAATTTGTTGACCTATAAAAAAATCGATTGATTTGTTTAATACTGTGACAAATAGGCATATTACTGCGTTTCTCTTTGCAATTCTTCATTGTGGTTGCGTCCAACTTTGCACCGGAGGGAGTTGGCTAACAGAGGTCCAGTAAAGTCTAAATAGCTCGCTTTAAACAATTCCTTTTCGGATGTAAACATTCTGACAGCCAAGAAGGGTAGCGCTCAGAAAAAGGCTATCCCTCCCTCGACCCTCGGTTATTTTTAAAGCTCATATAGACAAATCGACGGAAACGCGTTTCCACCATGCTAAATAGCTGGGCTGTTGGAGTGCTTGGTGTGTGGCGCGAAATAGAGTGGACCCACACACACACACACACACACAACACAACCCACTCACCACCCACACTGGTATTACAACTCCCCCGAACTCCCCACACACACACACACACACACACACACACACACACACACACACACACACACACACACACACACACACACACACACACACACACACACACACACACACACACACACACACACACACACACACACAGGGAGGGTGTTATTGGGCGTGCTGCTCTACTGATAAATCCCTCCAGATGGCGTTAATCCACTTCAAGGGGTTTTACATTTTATACTGATAAACAGCTCATTTGATGCAACAGCAAATATGAACTCATTTTATGTGTACCCTGAGAACAGACTCTTTTTTTAATCAGCTGAAGCAGAAATAGAAAACCTGTTCCATTAAACAATTTTTCCATAAAATGCTAAAATTCCATTTAGTAGGTTATTTATAAAAGTAGAGTCAAATGTTGTGCTTAGTGATAAAGCAACTAGTTTTTAAGAAAAATACAAATGCACAGTTGAAGTCGGAAGTTTACATAGACCTTAGCCAAATACATTTAAACTCAGTTTTTCACAATTCCTGACATTTAATCCTAGTAAAGATTCCCTGTCTTAGGTCAGTTAGGATCACCACTTTATTTTAAGAATGTGAAATGTCAGAATAATTGTAGAGAGAATGAATTATTTCAGCTTTTATTTATTTAATCACATTCCCAGTGGGTCAGAAGTTTACATACACTCAATTAGTATTTGGTAGCATTGCCTTTAAATTGTTTAACTTGAGTCAAATGTTTTCGGTAGCCTTCCACAAGCTTCCCACAATAAGTTGGATGAATTTTGACCCATTCCTCCTGACAGAGCTGGTGTAACTGAGCCAGGTTTGTAGGCCTCCTTGCGCGCACACTTTTATTCAGTTCTGCCCACAAATGTTCTATAGGTTTGATGTCAGGGCTTTGTGATGGCCAAAGCCATTTTGACACAACTTTGGAAGTATGCTTGGGGTCATTGTCCATTTGGAAGACCCATTTGCGACCAAGCTTAAACTTCCTGACTGATGTCTTGAGATGTTGCTTCAATATATCCACATAATTTTCCTTCCTCATGATGCCATCTATTTTGTGAAGTGCACCAGACCCTCCTGCAGCAAAGCACCCCCACAGCATGATGCTGCCACCCCCGTGCTTCACGGTTGGGATGGTGTGCATTGGCTTGCAAGCCACCTCCTTTTTCCTCCAAACATAACAATGGTCATTATGGCCAAACAGTTCTATTTTTGTTTCATCAGACCAGTGGACATTTCTCCAAAAAGTACAATCTTAGTCCCCATGTGCAGTTGCAAACCGTAGTCTGGCTTTTTTATGGCGGTTTTGGAGCAGCGGCTTCTTCTTTGCTGAGCGGCCTTTCAGGTTATGTCGATATAGGACTCGTTTTACTGTGGATATAGATACTTTTGTACCTGTTTCCTCCAGCATCTTCACAATGTCCTTTGCTGTTATTCTGGGATTGATTTGCACTTTTCGCACCAAAGTACATTCATCTCTAGGAGACAGAGCAGTATGACAGCTGCGTGGTTCCATGGTGTTTATGCTTGCGTACTATTGTTTGTACAGATGAACGTGGTACCTTCAGGCATTTGGAAATTGCTCCCAAGGATGAACCAGACTTGTGGAGGTCTACAATTTCATTTCTGAGGTCTTGGCTGATTTCTTTTGATTTTCCCATGATGTCAAGCAAAGAGGCACTGAGTTTGAAGGTAGGCCTTGAAATACAGCCACAGGTACACCTCCAATTAGATTGACATTTTAGTCATTTAACAGACACTCTTATCCAGAGCAACTTACAGTTAGTGAGTGCATACATTTTCATACTGGCCCCCCGTGGGAATCGAACACACAACCCTGGCGTTGCAAACGCCATGCACTACCAACTGAGCTACAAGGAGGCCTGACTCAAATGAGGTCAATTAGCCTATCAGAAACTTCTAAAGCCATGAAATCATTTTCTGGAATTTACCAAGCTGTTTAAAGGCACAGTCAACTTAGTGTATGTAAACTTCTGACCCACTGGAATTGTGATACAGTGAATTATTGTCACGGTTTCGGCCGAGGCTGCCTCTCTCCCTTGTTCGGGCAGGCTTCGGCGTTCGTTGTCTCCGGAATACTAGCTGCCACCGTTGTATGTTTCATGTTCGTTTGCTTTTGTCTGTTTGTTGTGACACCTGTTCTCGTTTAGCGTAATTAGTGTCCTATAAGTTTCTCGTTGTGTTTGTCTAGTGTTGTGTGTTATTGATTTTGGTCTGTCGTGTGTAGGGCTTAGTTAGTACTGTCGCTCGGTTGAGCTTCCCTCCACTGCGTTGGAGTGTTACGCACCTGTTTAGTGCGCTTTTGTTTTTGTTCGCCTTCGTGCGTAATTTCGCCTTCGGGCAAGAGTTGTCGTATTTCCTTGTTGGGGATTTACTAAAGTCTGTTGGACTATACTTCGGTGTCCTGCGTTTGATTCCACCACTGCACCCACCTACAGCACGCGTGACAATTATAAGTGAAATAATCTGTCTGGAAACAATTGTTGGAAAAATTACTTGTGTCATGCACAAAGTAGATGTCCTAATCGACTTGACAAAAATATAGTTTGTTAACAAGAAATGTGTGGAGTGGTTGAAAAACAAGTTTTAATGACTCCAACCTAAGTGTATGTAAACGTCCGACTTCAACTGTATGTGGAGAATGTGAATGTGTGTTTGTGGGTGTGTGTGTGGCGTCAGTATGCATGTGTGCATGGGCTATGTGTGTGGGCATATGTAGTGTGTGTATGTATGTGTTGGGATGTCAGTGTAAGTATGTGTGAGTGTGTGGGTAGAGTCCAGTGTGTGTGTATAGAGTCAGTGTTAGAATGATAGTGGGTAAGATTAATTTAGCAGTCTTGTTTAGCAGTCTTATGGCTTGGGTGGTAGAAGCTGTTCAGGGTTCTGTTTGTTCCAGACTTGGTGCACTGATACCGCTTTCCGTGCGGTAGCAGAGAGAACAGTCTATGGCTTGGTTTGCTGGAGTCTTTGACCATCTTTTTCTGACCACATGCACACACACACACACACACACACACACACACACACACACACACACACACACACACACACACACACACACAGAGAGAGAGAGAAAGAGAGAAGGATACTGGTGACCGGGTCATGTAGGAGAGACACTTTAGTGTGCCTGTTGCCCTTTCACCTATCTGCTCCACTAAATGGGCATAATTGATGCATCTGTCCATCTGTTGGCAGCACATGATTTGGCTGGGCCTATCTCTGGGGACCCCAATAGCCTTCCAGACCCTCATTCCATGCTTCCAGACTTCTGAATGTCCAGAGTCACAATCTTCTACAGTTCTAGAATGTTAGAGTTAAAGGGCCAGTTATCCGAACCCAGATTAGGCGTTTCCCAAGAATAAAAACACTTTCAATTGAAATGGAGAGTTCCTTGCAGAATTGTATTGTTCCAGAGTTGTGTGTCCATGAGCAGACACAGGGCTCAGAGAGAGTCATGTTTCACCCACCCAGAGGAAGAGGAACAGCTCTCATAGTGGACCCAATAACAACACAACACAGTCCTGCTCCACAGCCTGTCAGACGGCATCAAAGCACAAAATAACTGCTGTGTCACTCAATACCAAAATAGAAGCATTACCAGGCTATATTTAGAGCTTAACCCAGTGGGTCACAAACCACTCTGAAATACCTGAAATGCATTATCCTCTAGGTTGTAGGAGAACAGATTTGCTATTTAAAAATGATGATTAGGGGCATCAAATAATATGCCATTTAGCAGACGCTTTTATCCAAAGCGACTTACAGTCATGCATGCATACATTTTTTGTGTATGGTGGTCCCGGGGATCGAACCCACTCTACCAGCTGAGCTACAGAGGACCACGTAACTATAGGTCAATCTATAAAGCCTGTGGTCTCTTTTGAGTAAATGAGATGGAAAGATGAAGGAGTAAGGATGTATTTCCTAAAAGTGGAGTAAACAGGACACAATAGGTTTCATAAAATACAAGTTATAAAAACAGCAGAACATGACATTTGACAATTTGGTCACACTTTATTTGGATAGATGCTCTACAGATGGGCATACTATCAACAAACTATCTGTTGATAAGCAACTGCTTGCTAATGTTATGGTTAGGGTTAGGCTTAGGTTTAACATAAGGGTTAGGGTAATGGGTTAGGGTTAGGGCTAGGGTAAAAGTTAAGTTTATGGTCAGGATGAGGGTTAAGGTTAGGGTTAGATCTAGGGGTAAGTAGATAGTTAGTTGAAATGTTACTGATAGTCTGTATACAGAGCATCTACAGATGGACTGTCCAAATAAAGTGTCACCAGCAATTTATATAGCAAAGAATCCTAAGGAATCCAGTGCTTTAAGAGATAGCTACCATAAAGTGTGTTGCATTGGCCTTATGGAGCAGTAAAGGAGAGAGAGGAGATAGTTGGACTGGGCTGTTCTCATTCTACACACAGGCGTCTGGCTGTTTATGAGAGGGGGTCAGGAGGGGGGGCTGGATGCTTTTGGTAAGAACCTGATAGAGAGTGCTGAGAGGGTTTGGGGGGGGGGCCGTCCATGGAAAACAGTAACCAGAGAGCGTCCCTGGAGCATTCGGGGTAGGGGGGGAGGCTCCTGTGACCCATCACTGAGGCGGTGTAGACGACAAGGAGCCCTTATAACAGTGCTGTCATTCACAAATCAACATCTCCAATGTTCACACACACACACACACACACACACACACACACACACACACACACACACATTATAACCCTCTCAGCCCGTGCCCTGTCCCCCACACAATCCATTGTAGGTTTGCCAAACAGAGCTGTGAAGGGGTTACTTTCCTCTACAGTGAGTTTCTGTGACAACGGCTGTTTTCCCTCCATACATCACGGCCAGGAACAAAGGCTGACTAACTATCCACGGCTCTATTTGTTATTCATCCATCTATCTATTTCCTGAATCAGTAGAGCAACACTCAAGCACACACACACACACACAGCTGGACATAGATGAGTTTTAAGCATAACCAGGTTCGACTGAAGCCGAAAGCAACCATTAAGAAAGGAGAGTCCATTAACGTGTGTGAAAATGATGATGAAAGATGTGCGCAGGTTGGGGAAATACTTTCCTAAGGGAAAGGGTTCTGATTTTTGTGTGTGGTAAATCTGAACAGATTGAGATTGATGGGATAGAGGTCTCAGTTTGCCAAATTCTGTTTTCCAAAACAGGTCTTTTAATTGAAATCCCACACAAGGATAATATAAATACGAAGCAATCAGGCCCATTAAATTCAGATTTAACTCAAGTTATGTGAATATTAAATGAAAAATGTCAAATCGAGCACAGGAGACATAGGTGTGTGTGTTTGTGTGTGTGTGTGTGTGCATGCGTGCGTGAGTGAGTGCATGTATGCGTGTGTGTGTGCATGTACAGTACATATGTGTGTGTGTATGCATGCGCATGTGCATGTGCATGTGAACGCGTGTGTGTACCCATCCACGTGCATGTGTCTGCTATATGTGGGGGCACAGCGTCAGGTCTCAGGGCTTAGGTAGAAAGCTATCAGAGAGGGCTCAAATGTCCTCTTTCCTGACGTGAGATCCATAAATATTTTAAGTGGAAGGGGCTGCGCTATGATGGAGGGCAAATCTAATTAACCCACTACTTCCTCAGGGTTCCCCCTGTCTGTGCGGCCTACCTGGGTGTCTCCAACATTGCCAATTCACCTCCCTAAAAGGGTCTAACTCCTGAATTAAACCACTCAAACCATAATACATAAATCAGTCAAGTTAAATAAAGAGCTGATTTAATTAATGGATGAAGTGGACAAGAAGTACTTGAGGGAAAGAAATGCAAATTTTGTGTTTTAAGGGTTTGAAGTTATAGACATGATTTAATGGTTAGTCATCACATAATCATGAAGTTGGCTTAACAATACATTCCCTTACAAATCAAGCATTTGTCAGACCTAATATTAACTGAATATTAATATGAATGTGATCTCCTGGCCATAAAGTACCATGTCATATTTCTCTTGGCACAGAGGTCCATCAGATGATACCCTGCATTTACACAACATAACTTCTGTGGTGTGACAGAAAAGAAAAACAGCCATGTAATCCATCTCCCCTCATCCCTCTCTCCATCCCTCTGTCTACTCATCATCATTCCATTCTCCATATTCCCTTCAATCTATCACGTTCTCTTATCCATCTCCCTTTTTGGAGGTTGCATTGATCACTCCCCACCCTCCATCCATCTTTCTTCCTATCACAATCCTAATACGATATAATATTTTTCCTCCATCCATCCCCCTCTCATTCCCACACCCTGATCCCTCTCTGTGACTTCCTGTCTCTAATAACCTCCTTCTCCCCTGTCAGAAAACACATCATTTCCTATAATCGACTCTTGCCACTTCTAAGATAGAACACAACCCTTTCAACAAGACGTAAGGCCTTTTCTCCATAGAGATACAGCAGTGGATAGACAGTACTGGAGAGCCCAGAGAAAACATTGGCTTTGGTGAAGATGGAAAGGAAATAAATAGCAGTGTTCCAATCTCATTCCTGAGGCCTGGGGTTGCTGATTTCATTAGAGAGCCCACACTATTAAAGCTGCCTCAGTTTGCTTTGCTGCCGCACACAGAACCCCACATTTCCATAATGCAGCCGGAGATACGGTTTCACCCAAGTGGGCCGAGCACAAACCACTTCCGCTGTAAACCGCTCTCTTTGGTTATTATACATTCTCACAATAAATACGATGGAGAATGCGGCGAGCGTCTCGATGACGGGGTTAACTTTGGACTTGGGTCAACACGGACTGTTCTGTAATGTGTGCTGTACAGGGACCTCATTATACAAAGGGAAAATAATTGAAAGTATTAGCAGTTTGGCTCTCGCAATTTTTCAGGTGTTGTCTTAAGATGTCAGTCTGTCTGGCTATATTCCAGTTTAAACATACTACGTCGACAGTAGCATACATGAGTATTTACACTCAAATAAGTTCAAATAAGGTGACCTAACTGCTGGTGCTCATCTGACACTGTATTGTCCTCCTTATATGTCTCCTAGGACCAATAGCCTCATAGGATATCACACCACAACTGTTTGGGGCTCCACAACCACCTGACAACAGTTATTTCACCCCCAGCCAGAGGACTAGCTCCTGCTGCCCAGTCCTGCCAGATGTTCCAACACAAGACGAGAGGGGAGAATTAGATGAGACCTTGAATCAAAAGGCATTACACACCGGACATATAGTGCACTTCCTCATAACCCTTTAAAGTGCTATTCTATTTCACTGCATACCACCACCAGAGCACTACAGAAGCAGGGGATTGGAGAAGTGAGAGGGACCAATTAGGAACTGTTTAACTGGGGTGAGGAGTCTCAGAACAATGTAGTCTTTCTTCAGTCTGGCCAGTAGCAGGGTTAGGGTAATAGCAGCAGCAGCAGCAGTAGTATTTCCATGGGTGTGTAAGGAGGGCCTTGCAGCGTGGCGATGGAGTTATGTGAGCGACGCACGTTAGCTAACAGGGAGAAGAAGAAGTGTGTTTCTTCTCCTCTGCTGACATGTTGTCCTGACATGGCCAGCGGTGATTCAGCGCCAGACCCTCCATCCATCCATCTCATACACACTCAGCCATAATCAGAGCAGCTACAGTACAGGCAGCTCAATGTTCCAAACTAGAGGAATGAGGCGTCACACTTTGAAAATGAGATCATCAATGTTGGCAGAGATTTGTTTTAATCTATACTTTTTTAATTCTCCTTTTTAGCAGAGTAATGAAACTGAGTCTCAATTCAGCTTATATCGTATTAGCCTGAACACAGCAACTCAACAGGAGTCTGAAGTTATAAACTAATGGCTGTGGCCAGGTATATCAAAATATTTGTATCCCTACTGCTATACCCTATGTACTAGACTATCTAATGAACCGCTTGGCGTAGTTACAGAAACTATGAACGTTTCATCAGTCTCAATGCTTGAGCCTAATGAAGGCAAACACTTTCAATGTAGTTATTTTGAGAAATGAAAGGTAACAATGACTTGTTTAGTCTAAGAGGCCAGTCCAGTCAGACCACCCCAGGCTCTGTGGAGAGAGAGAGAGCGAGAGAGAGAGAGAGAGAGAGAGAGAGAGAGAGAGAGAGAGAGAGAGAGAGAGAGAGAGAGAGGGGGAGTGGATAGGCGGAGTGTACAGGGGTGAACTATTTGCTTGTGTCTGTGGGTCCCCCAGTGACAGTGGTCCACTTCATTGTGTACAGTAGTCAGAGGAAGTGCACTTTGTCCAAAGGATTTATGAATCTTAATAGTTTTTCTATTAACACAATACTTACTACCAAAGGGAAGATGCCAATTCATTAACAAGCCTTATGGACTCACACTATACCCCTTCTAACACAGTGGCCATTTATGTGTGACCACCAACTTGTTCTAGACATTTGTGTTCCGCCCTGTGTCTGAATATGCATCTGTGGGAACGTGAATGAACCACTGGGGTGTAAACAGTGGCGTGTCGGTGAGATGGCATGAGAGACTTTCCCAGTCCAAACCCACGCTCTTGCCAGTCTAACAGTCACAGCACAATCACACATCAGCACCCTAACTAATACACAGTAAAATGAGGGAAACAGCACATCTTAAGTTGTAAGATAAAAACCTATTTTCTTATTTGACTGATAACAGTGACAAACTTCAAAGCACTTCTTTGTAGATAGTACTGTAAAATGGCTTTAACCAGCTCCTGAAAACAATACCCAAATGGGTAAAACATTATCTGTCTAACAATAATGTTCTACAATTCTCTCTCTCTCTCTCTCTCTCTCTCTCTCTCTCTCTCTCTCTCTCTCTCTCTCTCTCTCTCTCTCTCTCTCTCTCTCTCTCTCTCTCTCTCTCTCTCTCTCTCTCTCCCTCCCTCCCTTCCTCCCTCCTCTTCTGCCTCCTTCCCCTGGTTTATCTGGAGGTATTGCTAGATGGCGAGACTGTGATAGATCATAGAGGGAAATAGAGGCCTTGCATGCCATGGAATCCAGTCAGATAAGGACCCACAGTGACTGTGTGTGTGTGTGTGTGTGTGTGCGTGTGCGTGTGTGTTTAGCATGGGGTAGTCTGGCTTCTGATTGCTAGTACCAGGCTTCCCACATGAAAGTGGGCCTCTGCCCCAGGGAAGAGATTCCTGTCTGTTTGGCAAAAAGAGGGAGGGGAGTAAAGTGTGTGTGGAAGGGGAGAGTGGAGCAAGGGGAGGGAAGGAATTAGGTGAAGGAGGGTTGCCCAAAATGACACACAGACACACAGAGACACAAACCCCCACACACACACACACAAACACACACACCCTACCCAGCTCCCCTCCGCACCCCCCACCACATGTTGCTAAGTGAGGACCGCACAGAGGCTTGCCCCCCTCCCAACCCCCATCCTCCCCACATCCCGTTCCTCTCTTCCCCCTCTCAGCTTTAATTGAGAAGACAAATGGATCTTTCAGAGCCCACTACTGCGTCCCCATACATCAGTCATGACAATGTTAGCTTTATTACGAGGCGCTCGCCTTGACCTGAGCCATATGTTCGGCCCGCGCCACACGCAAGCACACACACCTCCATACCATGCTAATGGCTCCTTGGTAATTGCCTGTTGTTTTATTATTAAAGGTAATTTAGGCCCTAATGGAATTCATTCAACATTGTGCAGCGGCCCCACCCTGGCTGGCTGGCCCTACTTTGCGGTTTTGTTACAGAGGCTTTTCCTGTGCTACGGATCAACAGCTTCTCTATGTATTAGAACATAATACCATATCAGTCGATATGATCAAATCAAATATATACACTATATATACAAAAGTGTATGGACACCCCTTCAAATTAGTGGATTCGGCTGTTTCAGGCACACCTGTTGCTGACAGGTGTATAAAATCGAGCACAAAGCCATGCAATCTCCATAGACAAACATTGGCAGTAGAATGGCCTTACTGAAGAGCTCAGTGACTTTTAACATGGCACTGTCATAGGATGCCACCTTTCCAACAAGTCAGTTCGTCAAATGTCTGTCCTGCTAGAGCTGCCCCGGTCAACTGTGAGTGCTGTTATTGTGAAGTGGAAAAGTCTAGGAGCAACAAAAGCTCAGGCCCGAAGTGGTAGGCCTCACAAGATCACAGAACGGGACCACCAAGTGCCGAAGCGCGTACCGTGTAAAAATCGTCTGTCCTCGGTTGGAACACTCACTACCAAGTTCCGAACTGCCTCTGGAAGCAACGTCAGCACAAGAACTGTTCGTCGGGAGCTTCATGAAATGGGTTTCCATGGCCGAGCAGCCACACACAAGCCTAAGATCACCATGCGCAATGCCAAGCATCGGCTGGAGTGGTGAAAGGCTCGCCTCCATTGGACTCTGGAGCAGTGGAAACGCGTTCTCTGGAGTGATGAATCACTCTTCACCATCTGGCAGTCAGACAGATTAATCTGGGTTTGGCAGATGCCAGGAGAACGCTACCTGCCTGAATGCATAGTGCCAACTGTAAAGTTTGGTGGAGAGGAGGAATAATGGTCTGGGGCTGTTTTTCATGGTTCGGGCTAGGCCCCTTAGATCCAGGGAAGGGAAATCTTAACTCTACAGCATACAATGACATTCTAGACAATTATGTGCTTCCAACTTTGTGGCAACAGTTTGGGGAAGGCCCTTTCCTGTTTCAGCATGACAATGCCCCCATGCACAAAGCAAGGTCCATACAGAAATGGTTTGTAGAGATCGGTGTGGAAGAACTTGACTGGCCTGCACAGAGCCCTGACCTCAACCCCATCGAACAGCTTTGGGATGATTTTAGACTCAGACTGCGAGCCAGGCCTAATCGCCCAACATCAGTGCCCGACCTCACTAATGCTCTTGTGGCTGAATGGAAGCATGTTCCCTCAGCAATGTTCCAACATCTAGTGGAAAGCTTCCCCAGAAGAGTGGAGGCTGTTATAGCAGCAAAGGGGGGGACCAACTCCATATTAATGCCCATGATTTTGGAATGAGATGTTCAACGAGCAGGTCATGTAGTGTACCATCTCAATGGCATTTTAATTTTTATATAATTTCCTCACTAAAAGCTGAGTCATCATAGATCAGTTATATATTAGGAACTGCAGCGAGAGTGTTTGTGTGACATGGTTGTTGAGATGAAGAAAATAAAGAAAACATGAGAGGGAGAGAGACAGAGACAGAGAGAGAGAGAGAGAGAGAGAGAGAGAGAGAGAGAGAGAGAGAGAGAGAGAGAGAGAGAGAGAGAGAGAGAGAGTGGGTTGAGTGTGTAACACTGAACTAGAAACTAGCTAGTGATGTAGTACACTAGCTAGTGTACTACAGAGCTCACTGACAGTGTGGATTGTGGAATCTACACTAGATAGATGGTGATTCAGTGCAACCAGGCCAGTGCAGTCAGTTAGTGGGTGACTTATGACAGGGGAGATACAGGAACAGTCATGTGAACATGATAACTCTGAATACTTACTGCCTAGCCTCTCTGATACAACACACTGGGGTCACCATCTTAAAGAAAAACAGATATTCTCTGGTCGTGTGAGAGAATTCCAGATATGATCTACAGACCTAGATTGTATATCTAAATATGAACATGGTCTAATATGACGGAGCTCCTTTCTCCTACTATGAATGACCTTATTTTGATCTCTGTTAGGATGGAAGAGGGTCAGGAAAATGTTCATACATTATGCAGGAAATAAAGAGGAGCGCTAGGGAGGGTCTTGGTCTAGTCTCTTGTGGTGCATTTCAATAGTTTAAAGTGGATTCCTCTTCTTGTCAAATTGTCTGTATCTACACCGGTTGAAATAATTTGACAATTGAAAGCAAGTCAGAATTTGGCAACCACCTATTGTCTTCACCAACCTGTATTTTCAGATCAGTGCAGACGAGGGAGAAACGCCTAAAGAGATGAAGTGATTTTAGACTATTTCGATGCACCCTGTGTGTTAGTGCTTACTCACTCTGTCCTGCCTTGCCCCCTGAGAAAGGAGTCATCGCTCTGTCTGTCACTGTTCAGCCCTGACACACACACATACACACACAAACACACACAGACACAGGCATGTTCACACACACACACACACAACACACACACACACACACACACACACACACACACACACAGGGCATCTACAGGCCAAAGATCTCTATGTTCTCCCCAGGGTTCACTGTCCTCCTTCCCCTCTTTCCCTTCCTCTCTCCCTTCTTAAAGTAGCTTATCCACCCCTTTCCCTCTCTCTCTCTCTCTCTCTCTCTCTCTCTCTCTCTCTCTCTCTCTCTCTCTCTCTCTCTCTCTCTCTCTTCCTCTCCTTATCAGTCTATTCCCACCTCTTTTCCCCATTCATCTTCTATACCTTCCCCATTCTTTCTTCCCCCTTTTTCTCTCTCTCTGTCACTCTCTTTCTATGGTTTTATAACTTTTATGTTGTATCTCACTCTGTTTTTTTCCGGGTTGTTCTTCCTGGTCATCCCAGGGTCTCTGCTGTCCGGAGCTCAGTAGCGTCCAGCATGCCTATCTTCTGACTAGACACCCTACTCTCATCTGTGGCCAAAAACACTAAAATAGACCTCCTTCTTCCCTTCATACTGTCTTGATTATTTGGTCTGTCTTTCATCTGCCTGGAAGTCTCCTAGTGACACAGTTCCCTGAAAGATTCAGAGATATTCTCACGGGACAGTCATTGGTCATCTTGACCTACAGATCATGTGATGTCCACATTATATCATGTCTGTTAGGTACACTCTTAGAAAAAAGGTGCTATCTAGAACCTAAAATGGTTATTCAGCTCACCCCATAGGATAACTCTTTGAAGAATCCTTTTTGGTTCCAGGTAGAACCCTTTTGGGTTCTATGTAGGACCCTTTCCACAGAGGGTTCTACATGGAACCCGAAAGGGTTCTACGTGGAACCAAAAAGCGTTCTCCCTGGAACAAAAAAGGGTACTCTTATGGGGACAGCCAAAGAGCCCTTATGGAACCATTTTTTCTAAGAGTGTATGTGTGAGCGCTAGTTGGTGGAGTAGTGATCCCCCCCATCTTTCTCTTCTCTCTCTCTCTCTCTCTCTCTCTCTCTCCCACCCTCTCTCTCTCTCTGTTCCCAGCAGTGGGTGAACCCCGGCCAGGCCTTTTATCAGAGGGTTCCTGCTCCAGTAGCGCTCAGAGCTCTGTCCGGCTAGCGTTGTGCTTTCCCAGGAGAGGAGACTACAGGAAGTCGTAGGATGATAAAACTGGGCCATTAGAGGGCCAGCTCAGGCCCCCGGGGTTCATTAAACCCAACCCCTAATCTCACATAGCACAGGCCAAGGAATCCTGAACACGCCTCTAATTCACATTTAATAAGGAACTCAGAACACGCCTTAATCAAATATAAAATCCCTGTACATGTTAAAACTCAAAGTATACAGTGTTTATCCTCTTCTGTAGTACTTGAAGGTTTTAGAAGGTTTACTTATGGATGCATTCTTGTGAAAACAGACTTTTGAAGTCCAACTGCTGGCTGTCCATTTTTTGTTGTTGTGTGGATTAAAAAGTATGTTGCATGAGATTCATACTAAAACAACACCACCAAGCCTTCAAAGGAAACAGTGGCTGAAACTGGTATGCAGACATTATCATAGCTACTTATTTTTCCTCTCCTCAAAAACAGCAAGGCGATTTGATCCTATTATCTTGTTGTCATCTGTGTTTCATTCAGCCACACTAGGACAGAGGTCTTCCAGTTGAGAAAACAAGGAAGTGAATCTGAGGCAAAGATGACATTACAGAAACCATATTATTATGTATTACACAGCTGCATCAGAGGTGATGTTACACTCCCAGAACACCACAGGGACATATTCATTAGGGAGCAATGGTACAGAAAGTTTGAATAGATACAGTATATCTAGCTGTAATAGAAGTGACACTCAATGGGAAGTCCAGAGGTTCCAGGAGTGATGACAGCTGATAGAGAGAGCAGCTGCTAGTGACAGCTCCCTCAGACCACAGCACACTGCACCACTCAACAACACACTGACTGACAACACAGCAAAACACACAGGGAGGGAGGGAGGCCTCAGATAGTAGGAAGAAATGAAGAACTCCCTTGGAGCGAAAGTAATTGACTCAGTGGGACTTGAGCTGTAGCTACTCTCTCTATCACACTCACTACACAGTAGGTAGGCTACATTCACACACACACCCACTCAATAATGTTTCAAGAGTTCTGAAGTAGTACATATAGAGATATTGGTGGTTTGAATCAATCACACATAGCCATGACAGTAGCTTATAGCCAGTAGAGGGGCTCATGCCACCCTCTAGTCTCTTTATGACTACTGATGATGATGCACACACACAAACAGACACACACACACACACACACACACACACACACACACACACACACACACACACACAGTCCTGTCCCCTCCCTGTTGTGCTGAGCTCTAGCTGACGGGGCTCTGACATTCCTTCCACAGGCCAGGGAGAAGGCTGACAAATGAGCCCATGTTCCCCTGGTGTTGCCTGGGCCTCCTTATCCTCCTTCTCCCCCTTATCCTCCATGCCAACAGATTAGCCAGTGCTCAGGGCTGCCTGGGAGAATGCCAGTCACCACTCTTATCTCAACTGCACTCAATTAGCCCTCAGCACAGAGAACATTTGAAGCCTCTCACCAGGGGACTGACCAGGGGTCACCAAGGGCTGGGGTGAGGGGGTGGGGGGAGGGGCGGGAGTAGGGGGGTAGTAATGAAACCCCCCCCAAATACAGAGATAAAGGATGGGAATGAGTGTGTGTGCGATGATTCCCTGTGTCGTGAGATAATGCCTAGGAAATGTGGAGAGAAGATATTTCTGAGAGATTTCTTAGATATTTTCCCCCTCTCCCTCACATATTGAAATCCAGCTGCCCCCCTATGCTGCTGAGCCCTAAACAGGCTGTTTCCTTCCACCCACTGTCCCAGCACAACCTATTCCCACAACAACACCCACAAACACTAGAACTTTCTGCTCAGACAGCTCAAGAATGTCCAGAGAGTCCAGTTAAGGCCTAACAGTAATGGTGGAGGGGGGGTACAGGGCTGCACGATGCTAGTCTCTTGACCGACCCCCCGAAAAGAGATTCCAGTAAGCAGAACAGAAAAACACAGTCAGAAACAGAACCTGTACTATACTAGCTAGTCTTCAGTTTTGGGTAACTCTCCCAAAGTGTTACTGGAAGACATAAAACTAAGTATAACCCTATGGACAAAATAAACAGGAGCTAACTTCTGTCTAGTCAGACATTTTCTTGTACAGCTCAGAGGCCTCTGGAGAGGTAGAGAATTAATTTAATTATTTCCTCTTTCCTTTAGGCCAATCTAAGGTTATCTGCACCCACAATATGTGCAATATTCACCTTGTGGCGAGTTTAAGTCATAAACAGGACTAATTCCAACACATCTACTTGCAGTGGGGACACAAAAGGGATACAGTAAAATAAGTAAGTTATTATTGCAGTGAGAGCAGGGTGGGGAGAGTTCACACAGTGTGCCCAGAGCATAGTGGATTCTGACTGGGTAGAGTAGAGTATAGTAGAGCACAAGGTGATTTAGACTGAAGACCTGTCCTGTCCTCTGTCTAATGCACTCCTCCAGGGAAACACTGGCTTCTATTCTGGGGAACAGCATGTGTCAGCTTGCTGATGGTAGACAGCAGGAGAGGGAGGGAGAGAGAGAGAGAGAGAGAGAGAGAGAGAGAGAGAGAGAGAGAGAGAGAGAGAGAGAGAGAGAGAGAGAGAGAGAGAGAGAGAGAGAGAGAGAGAGAGAGAGAGAGAGAGAGAGAGAGAGAGAGATGGGGGGGAGGAGGAGATGAGAAATAGAGAAATAGAGAAACAGGGATCGAAAGAGAAGAGAGCGAGAGGTAAGAAAGAGAGAGAAGAGAGACAACGTACCCTCTGGCAGGTCTCAGTGTGTCTGGCGGATGTTGCCCCTCCTTGTAAGGCAGTGGTGATGCTCTGATGCTCAGCTCTGTAGCGGTGCAGCTGTGACGAGCTGTGAAAAGAAGGATCACACATTACAACACTTCACCACACCACATACACTCTCCTCAGAGACCTACACTTCTCCACATCTACACAGGATCACACATTACAAACACTTCACCACACCACATACACTCTCCTCAGAGACCTACACTTCTCCACATCTACATACCCCCCCCCCCAATCCATCATCCCATCACTTCGGATTCTCTGCAACCCAGCCTCCACCTCATCACGCCATCTCCTCTCCTCCACCTCTCTAACCCACTACTGCCCATCCATCTCTCCATCCCTCCATCATTCAGACACACCTCTGAGGAGGGGAGTGAGGAGGGTGAGGAGGTTCTATTATGCCACTCCATCACTTTATCATACAGAGATATGGCCTTATCATTCTGTCAACACCTCCATGTTGGTATCAACCATCCCTCTCCCATCTATCCATCTATCATAGCTCAGCTGCACTGTGAAATCACTGGGAGTCAATGGGTAAGTCTAAATTAACACCCTATTCCTATGAGGTGGCTCTGGTCAAAGGTAATGCACTGCGGGGATTGAATAGGGTGATATTAGAGATGCAGCAAGTGTGACACCCACTGATTGGAGAGGAGAGGAGAGGAGAGGAGAGGAGAGGAGAGGAGAGGAGAGGAGAGGAGAGGAGGGAGAGGAGAGGGAGAGGAGAGGAGAGGAGAGGAGAGGAGAGGATAGGTAAAGGGAGGTAAAGGGACTGAGACCAGGTGCTAGTGACCTGCTGTGTTTCATCCTCAATCAGCCTGACACTCTGACTGAACACGAGAGCTGATGACAGAAGCTGACGACTGCCTCTTCAACATGTCTTCAAGTAGGAGCACTGTCACAGTGAGAAAGTGCAATACTGGAATACCCCAAATCATCTAACATGGTATTGTCCTGCAAATGATTAAGAATTTTAACTTTTTGTAAAATTTGTGAGGCAAAGTCAATGGATTTATCAGATTAACCTGACACTTGTTACAGTAATACCCCAGATACAAAGAATTTGATGATATAATAGGACACGAAAGTATGATGTAGGACGATGCCACTTGCACATCGTATAGCCAGCTAGCTTGCTGAGATTAGGTCGGACATTAATACATTGTATTTTTCCTAAGGGTGCCATAATGTTGAACACTGTAATTTGAACTTCCTCTGCTGGATGTCCACTTGGTTGGACATTTAAGACTAAATTAAACCGACTTTTAAAAATGCTGGTGGCGAGACATCCCACTCCCTTATTTTTTCTGGTTACATTACAGTCAATGAACTAAGTAGACCAGAGCCAGCTGCTATCGCATTGGTGTCTATGGAAGAGCCACGTCCTTAAGTAGACTGGAACTGACCATTTCTTTCAAACATAAACAGCCTGAGTGAACTATCTTCAATTATCCACCATCTTTGGTTTCTATCATCTGAGGCATGCACAGACTATGTAAACAGGTGTACGAGACCTGCTAATGTTAACCATCATCTACATATTTACATCTTGCCTTAGGTTACAGAAACAAAACCATCAGTAGGTGTCACGCCCTGGCTCTGGGGACTCTTAAATGTTGAGCCAGGGTGTGGAGTTTCTATGTCATATTTTCTATGTTGTGTTTTCTAGATCGTGTAGATCTATGTTGGCCAGGGTGGTTCCCAATCAGAGGCAGCTGTAGCTCGTTGTCTCTGATTGGGGACTATACTTAGGCAGCCGTTTGGCACCAGTCTGGGTGGGATCTTGTTCCGTAAAAGGTTTGTGTTGTGTAACCTAGGACTTCACGTATCGTTTGTTTGTTGTTTTGTGTCGTGTTAAGTACGTAATAAAATGTACGCTTATCACGCTGCGCCTTGGTTCAACAAATCTTTAAACGATCGTGACAGAAGATCCCACCAAAAGAGGACCAAGCAGCGAGTCCAGGAACAGACAGCCTGGACCTGGGAGGAGATCCTGGACGGGAAGGGATCCTGGACTTGGGAGGAGATTCAGGCCGGAATGGATCGCTGTCCTTGGGAGGAGACTGTGGAGGCGCGCTATAGAGAGGAGCAGTGGCAACGCAGAGGGTACCGGCCGAGGAGGAAGCCCGAGAGACAGCCCCAATAAAAAAGTCCTGTACGTCCTGTGCTAGCACCACGCACGTGTCGTGCAAAGATGGGCATTCAGCCAGGACGGGGTGTGCCGGCTCAACGCTCGTGGTCTCCAGTACGCCTCCTCTGTCCTGTATATCCTGCGCCAGTGCCACGTGCTGTAGCGCCAGTACGAGTGCACAGCCCCGTACGTCCTGTGCTGATGCCTCACACGTATTGTGTGGAAGTAGGCATTCAGCCAGGACGGGTTGTGTCAGCTCTTCGCTCCAGACCTCCAGTCCGCATCCACAGTCCGGCCCGGCCCGTTCCGGCTCCCCGCACCAAGCCAGTGGTGCGTGTTCCCAGTCCAGCCCGGCCTGTTCCTGCTCCCCGCACCAAGCCAGTGGTGCGTGTTCCCAGTCCAGCCCGGCCTGTTCCTGTCCCTCGCACCAAGCCAGTGGTGCGCGTCGCCAGCCCGGTCCGGCCTGTTCCTGCTCCCCGCACCAAGCCAGTGGTGCGTGTTCCCAGTCCAGCCCGGCATGTTCCTGTCCCTCGCACCAAGCCAGTGGTGCGCGTTGCCAGCCCGGTCCGGCCTGTTCCTGTCCCTCGCGCCAAGCCAGTGTTGCACGTCGCCAGCCCGGTCCGGCCCGTTCCTGCTGCCCGCACCAAGCCAGTGGTGCGCGTCGTCAGCCCGGTCCGGCCCGTTCCTGCTCCCCGCACCAAGACAGTGGTGCGTGTCGTCAGCCCGGTCCGGCCCGTTCCTGCTCCCCGCACCAAGCCAGTGGTGCGCGTCGTCAGCCCGGTCCGGCCCGCTCCTGCTCCCCGCACCAAGCCAGTGGTGCGTGTGTCCAGTCCGGCACGGCCCATGCCTGTTCCACCGGTGCCTGGTCCGACACCGGTCAGCTGCTCCACTCCGGAGCCAGAGCAATCCGCTCCACCGGGGTCCGGTCCAACTCCTGTCAGCGGATCCACTCCGGAGCCAGAGCAATCCGCTCCACCGGTGCTCAGTCCAGCTCCGGCCAGCGGCTCCAGTCCGGAGCCTGTACAGATCGATCCACCGTCGTCGGGTCCAGCTCTAGTCAGCGGTGCCAGACCAGACCAGGGGCGCAACGGGGAGGTGGAGAGAAAGTGGTGGTCACGCCCGGAGCCGGATCCACCTCCGAGGCGGAATGCCCACCTTCAAAAGGATCAAAAGGATCAACCAAGTGGACAACCGGCAGAGTAAGTTCAAATCAAATGACAGTTTATTCAACATTCTGACTTGTATGGACTTCAAGGAAATCTTTCCATTTTTGGGCATCTAGCTATTAAGTGACGAGTGCGAGAGGCTAGTCCTACGTCACGTTGGACATTTCCCTCCATTTCTCCCCACACAGACTGATCGTTTGGTACAAACATTGTTGATTAGGGTATTTTGCTAACCTAACTATGCTATCGCTAGACCCTTCATATATGCTTTATTATAACATGTAAAATAACAAGCGCCAGAGTCTGGTTATCATTATCATTTACTTACACATGTTTAGCATTGTTTAGTCTTTGTTTGTTATACCAACCCGCTAGGCTACTCACCAACTCCACTGTGAACGAGCTCCTAGGTGAGTACACACCATCGCGTTCAAGGCTTTATACCACAGGTTTTATTTTTTTAATTTAAACGTTATTTTAACAGGAAGTCATGCTGAGACCAAGGTCTCTTTCACAGATGAGCCCTGTATGCACATCAATACACATCAATATGCACATCAATATTCACATCAATACACAAAAAGCAAAACATAACTATAGAAAACAAACACATTCTTCAATAAAAAGGTCCTCAAACAGCCTTTTGAATTGCCTTAGAAGCCCTAGGTTGCACGTCTCTCTCGGTTTCTCCCATTTCAGAGGTGTTTACAAAGTTTATTATAAACACTATTGTTAATGCAAATTATACCTTTGTTTTCATTAACAAGTGAATATTGACCATTGTAATGTAAAGTGTGCATTGCCGTTATGTATTATACTGTTCATTGAGAATTTACCTGTTTAACTGTGTGAATGTTTCATGCCAGGTTATGGCAGGCCATTTTAGGATGCTTGCGGTGTTGTCATTTAGGCGAGCTGCATGATAACATGCTGTTACTAAAGCTCTGCCATACACTCAGATATGTGAGTTTATGCGGGGTTGGCCTGTGTTTCAGGTGCTTAGCCTTTTCTTCCAGTCAAGGTAACTTGCTATTGGCCAATTTATTATATTGCAACAAGTTAATAGTCAACAATTTTTTCCATAATTTTTTATTATTAAACCTATATTTTGTAAATAATCTCTGGACTGTCTTCATTGTCACCTGCACTCTAAAGAAACAGCACTTAGGTTTTTCTCCAGAGGTTAGAACAGGTGAAGAGGATTTTGAATGTTCAACTTAGTAAGGCTGAGTGCTTTAGTGTGTTAATGCAGCAATGTTTAAACAACTTTATAAAAACACACACTTCAGTCTCAGCTCTCTCTGAGACATTACAGGAAATTTCTCTGAGCAGAAAGGTTTAATCAAAAACGCATTTCACATTGGAAAGCACTCGCTGTATATTACAGACTTACAGCAGTCTATTTTCAGACAGACTTTTATCTCTGAGGAAAATGAATGAAAGAAGAGTTTAGAGGTGGTGGTGTCAGCAATACCTTTGTCATTATACTGTATTATTACAATATTATGTTGGTGTGTTTATGTGTGCGTGTATGCTTTCACTCGTGCCAGTGTGTGTGTGTGTAGGACATAGTGATTGTGGCAGTGGCCTCAGCCCTCTTAGCTCCATGTGTGTTCCAGCCACACTCTTGCAAATATTTATGCCTGGTGTGAAACCCTCTTGATCTCTCTCCTCTATTTACTCTCCTCCTCCTTTACTCTCCCACTGACCTTTATTCATCCTGGCTGAGAGAGAGAGAGAGAGAGAGAGAGAGAGAGAGAGAGAGAGAGAGAGAGAGAGAGAGAGAGAGAGAGAGAGAGAGAGAGAGAGAGAGAGACTTTGATGGATGGCTTGTCATCTCAGAGAAATCAAAAGCCCAATCTAGTGAGCCCTCTTTGAGAGAAACCCACACTGTGCGGCAGCCCCGCAATGAGGCCCATTGGGCTAATTGTAGAGTAATTGAACATGTGTTGACGTCTGACTGAGTGTTAGGTACGGAGGGAGCCTGCTTGATTTCTAAATTGTGCACTGACAGACGATACACTGATGCCCTGCTTCAATGCACCATGCAGGCCTCTGAAGTTGGAACAAAAATAGTGATTGAGTTACAAGACAGACACTGGTGGATTCTGATCAATGAGGCCCCAGGTGATGTTTAGCCATAGTGAGTGATTGTGTTTTCTAAACCCCATCAGTTGTGTCAGTGTGTGGTCCCTTTGCAACACTCCAGAGAGGTCCTGTGGACTGGAGCTGGGGTTTGACTCCCTCTGTAAACCCACTTCATCCAGTTAGTGCTCAAGGCGTAAAGGTGTATTTTAGTCATGTGTCATCTGAGGGGTGGGCAAGTGTATTCTCATAAACATAGAAATCATGTAATATATATCTAGAATGTAGAGGAACCCAGTTCACAGTATTGAGATGCAGCCCTATGTGAGCGCAGAGGGGCTGGCATATGATATTCCGTTCTGGGCAGTCACTCTACTTGAATGTACCATTTCAGGCTAGAGGGGGGTGTTGGGGGGGGATAATCCCCCAGTATGTTTACATGAGGAGACCTCCCTGTGGAGAGACAGAGGACTTCCAGGCCCCCCATGGTGGGAGAGAGAGACCCCAGCCCTGTGAGCTCTGGCCTGGGGAGAGGTTAATGGTGCTCCCCATGGCTCCACCACCGTGTGCCTGTAAGCGCCATCACTGCAGTGATACTGTGACTTCTGAAAGGGTTACTGCACTTCTGTAAGCTACTTCTCTCTAGGGGACTTCTGTAGCTTATCTACTGTACTGGGGTAGATGATGATAGGGTTTCTATCTCTATGGTACAGAAATATGCTACTCTATTCCATCAGATTAAAACACTATTCTCCTCTCCCTATCCTGTCTGAAGCCTCTGCATGTGTTCTGGGCCTCTCACAGTAAGCCAGATGTAGCAGCTGAATTCCTCTCCTATGTGTTGGCTGGCTGTGGATGAGGCCTTATGATCATTAGTGGACCTGGCATGGGAAACCCAGGGAGCTCTGCTAACACGTTATTCACCAAGAAAGAACACAGCTATTCTCTGATTTTATTCTGTTTTAAATGGCAGCTGTCAAAATATCAGGCCGATGTGAGCGGTGCAGAGCAGTTTCCAAATCTCTGCCCATAAATGGTGGGCTGACCACGGTATGTTGGAGACCAACATCCTCCAACATCCTCCTCCATCAGCCCGACCTTGCTGGAGGGCTATGTGAGACACGAACTGCACACAACGAATCTACATCAATGAGATGTTTGCACCCCTATACTCACTCTGCTACCCCTTCTCTGTAGTGTCTTTGTGAACAGCTGGCCTTCAACCCACCTCCAACAACCACCAGATGGAGGTGCTCATGTCAGAGACAAAGGAGAGAGAGGGAGTCGGAGTGAGAGAATAGGAGGGTCGTAGAGGGGGAGATGGAGAGAGAGTGAAGGAAAGCGGGAGAGATAGAGACAGAGAGAGAAGCTGTTCTCTCTTTGTGCCAGCACATGACATCACAGCACTCCCAGCTTCCATTAGAGCCTAATAAATGAAGACCTAACGAGGCAGAGTGGGTGGGAAACGAGAGAGGGGGAGGAGAGGGGGAGTGGGGTGGAACCCTGCCACCGCACACCTCTGTCAACCTCATCAGGAACACTCGAAGGAGGGGGAAGGAGTAGGGAAGGGGGGAAGAGGAACGAAGCGATGGTGGGGCGAGGTGAAAAACCTCTCGACCCATTAGAGAAATCAGGCCGGGACTCTAAAAACACCCGGGGAGCAGAGGGGCTGAGTCGCGCTGGTGTAAACAGTGGGTGGGTGGCAGCCCCCGAGCGCTCTGACGGCCAGCGGCGGCCATGATGGATCTGTGGAGTTATCTCATTTTCCACTGTTTTAATTAGAGGCCAGGCTGAGCCCCGGCAGCTGGCTCCGCTGTACCGACTCCTGCTGCCTGACAGAGAAAAATGTCAGCCGACTAGGCTGCCAAGCTCAAGCTGAGGTTCGGCCTGTACAGAGAAAAAAAACAGAACTTCTGGGATGCATAAACTGAGGTTTCTGGGCAGATTGCACATTTTCTTTGTTTCTCTTTCTATTTCTCTCTTTTCTTTGATTTCTGTTTTATTGTTAATCTCTTTCACAATGTGTTTTGTTTTTCAGAATCTTTTTTAAATGAGAAAACCCTGTGTTCATAGTTAGGCTAGTGAGGTAGCAATTACCTGTAGCTATATGGCTAAATAAAGCTACGCCACTTTGGAGACATTGACAGGATGATTAAAGGTATCAGGTATCTGACCACACTTTTTCCTCACTGTCATATGCGTAAAGATATCCTATCATTAGATGGCACACGCAGATGGTTAGATGGTGGTGTACAATGTCAACCAGCTGGCATGTTTATAAAGCCATAGATATGGGAGTATTGTTCTGAGACAAGGAGGTAAAATGCCACAAACAGAGGGGGTAAATGCCTCAAACAGTGGTACAGGTCAGAGAATGGGTACTCACCTCATTGGAAGGGTATTGTAGAAACAGGCACCTCTCTCACCCATAAAATAAAATGTATTTATGCCAGAGAAATAAATAAATATCCGAATTTTAAACTTGATCCTGTGATATTTAGTTTGGTACCATTTAAACTTCGATCGCAATGTTATTTATGAAACTAATGACCACACTCATTAATTTACTTATTTTCTAATGTTTTCATGATTTTTGTTTGTTGTTTTAATTAATTACAATAAAATAAACCCTTGTGAGGAAATTCCATTACCATCATCATTAATTATAATTTTCTAGTATTCATTATCACAGTAATAAATACAAAGCATTTCACCAGAGTTTCTGCAAAAGGGGATTACCTGAAAAACACACATAATTCTGTTAAGAAAATCACCAAGTACATTTTCAGAAGTATCACATCTTTTTATACTCAACTCCATGCTTGGAGCCGTTAAGCATGATAAATACGTCTGCGTTACCCAAACAGAACTGAGGCTGCACTCCTTATGATGATGAACTTAGCTTGTCTGGGTAAAAAAAGACTCGGAGGCAGCAAACCTGAACTTTGTTGTAAATATGTGTAGTGTCCATGCAATTTGAGCTGCGACGTTGCCCATTAATTCAGCCCTTTGGATCAGGGGTAGTGAGGATTGTGGGTGTGGGAGGATAGATGGCTTTAGAGAGCCGTTGGATCTCCCCATAAAACCTCTTGACATTTGAGTTCAGCTCTATTAATGATCTGTTATTCTGAGGTGATGGGATGAAATATTCAACAAGACCGCTTTGGCCAGAAAACGGGATAGCAAACAATTTTTTTAATGCTGCATTTCTCGCTCGCTGAAAAAGGGAAGAAATAGAGGGATGGGTGAGGAAGAATGTAAAAGTTTTACAGAACACTGGAGAGACGGAGGAAAATTAAATCCGGCCTTCGCTGTTTATACTGGACCCTGCAAATGATGGAGTGTGTGTGTGTGTGTGTGTGTGTGTGTGTTCCATTGGCTTTGTGCTACATGAGGGTGAACACTGACTTCTGGGGGATATCTGCAGTACACCACAGTCAGAAAATCCCTGAAAATGATTTTGTTCATCAAAGTACTGATGACATCAAAATAATTTTTATAATTGAATTTGAACATTGCAAATGTTTACTTTCTTTGCTAGGTAAAATACAGAGAAAAAAGGAACATGCTTTTCAGGCATGGTTAGGGTAAATCTAGTTTACTTCACATTCACCTTAGAAATGAAATGGAATGTAGAATTACAATTTGACAGTAACCATAATGAAGATAACTAAAACCAAACAAAAGATGTGAGCCATAATTGAGATTATTCTGTAAATTACTAGATACAGTACATTCAAATGGTCATTCATGCAGCACCAAAACCTGCTCTAGCCTGGCGACATATACATCCAAACAGCAGAGAGATCTATCATCTTTAACATGTGGGGACAGGTTGACACTTACTTTAGGCAGAGTGCTAATTCAAATCAAACATGTTTATCAAGGAAGACACGTAAGCTACTAAAGATGTCATAGGCTTCCCTAAAACCGCTTGTTTAAAAACCATGATGCATGCACACACACAAACACCCTTGGGACAGGTGCTTTATGACCTTAGGGAGGTTATTAATGTGTGTATCGACCTTCACCATGTAGTGGACTTCCTGCTCTCCCAGTCAGTCCAGGAACCTGCCTCAACACAACAATACAATTACTGGACTGTAACCTTTACACAAACCCAACCTTACACTTTACTCCCCCACCTTATCACTGGTCAACCATGCCCAAGCACCAAGCACTCCCTCCCCCTCCCTACCTCCCTATTACCTCCCTCCCTACCTCCCTATTACCTCCCTCCCCCTCCCCCTCCCTATTACCTCCCTCCCCTCCCTACCTCCCTATTATCTCCCCCCTCCCTCCCTACCTCCCTCCCCCTCCCTACCTCCCTATTACCGCTGTCCCCCTCCCCCTCCCTACCTCCCTCTCTCCCTTCAGAATGAATGACTCTTATCTCTCTCCAAGGGAGACCTTGTACACTACAGCTTTCGCCCTAAACCTTAACCAGTATAGAAATATGTGGCACTGTTGTACTAGCAGAAAAGCCACATTGTGGAGTATCTCACATACATTTGAACTTGGGGATACCAAAGAAAATCCAAGTCACAGGGCCTTTTACACATTGGAAGAATTTGCACATACTAAACCAGCTACTGTGTGACTCAATGCTACACAGATGCACACTCTCAAGCCCGGACACACACACACACACACACATACACACTCGTTCAGTAAAGAAAATACAGTAAAGAGGAGCAGTAGTCTAAGAGAGCACATCTTGGTCTGCACCATTGAATTCCAAACATCCCAGTGTTATGACAGAGGTTTACTGATAAATGCCCTTAAACTGGGAGGAGCGCACGCACACACACACACACACACACACACACACACACACACACACACACACACACACACACACACACACACACACACACACACACACACACACACACACACACACACACACACACTCACACAAACATGCGCACGCACACAACCAAACGTGCGGACACACACACACACAACCGACTGATATCTTTCTCCTTAATGCTGCATGGGTGTCCAGATGGGGCTCATCCCTGCCAGAGGACTTCATTTTCACTGTTTATTTCCCTTTATCTGGCCTGCCTACCTCTATTAATAGACTGGGATAGCTACATGAGTTTAGAGAGAGAGAAAGAGATGTGTGTGTGTCCGCACACGCGTGCGTGTATCTGCATGGGTGCGTGTGTGTGTGGCCATTGGCCTGTCTTAGAGTTGACTGAACTTGCTGACCTGTGCAGGTGTGCCCCTCCTCTCCTCAGCCCCGTCCTGCCTGGTCCAGACATCTGTTTGTACACATGAAGAGTTACTGTCAGCCACAGCAGGATGTTTAGTGTGTGTAAGTGTGTGTGTGTGCACATGTTTTTGCAGCGTGCAATGTGTGTGTTTGTACGTATGTGTGTGTGTCTGTCTGTCTGGTCTGTGGGTTTAGGACCAGCAAACCAAGATAATGTTTTGATGTTTTCATTAGGTGGACGTAAGGGAAATGTATCAGACTCTCTCTTCATCTCCCTCCATCTTTTGTCCCCTTTGTGCCATGGGTGTCCTATGTGGTCAACTAGGAGGAGTGTGAATTAATTGAAGTTGATGATGTCTCCTATATGCATTACTACCACCATTATGGCTCAAGAGGGAAAAAACACATTTGAAGCTGAGAAAATGGTGGAAACATTTAATGGGGGGGATGTAGTGAGGAGGAGTTGAGACTAATTTGACCATTGTCTTCCTCTTCACATTTTCCGTTTGGCTCCTTTGATGCCTGGTGGAGGAATGCTGGGTGAGTAATCACACACACACACACACACACACACACACAGAGAGAGAGAGAGAGAGAGAGAGAGAGAGAGAGAGAGAGAGAGAGAGAGAGAGAGAGAGAGAGAGAGAGAGAGAGAGAGAGAGAGAGAGAGAGAGAGAGAGAGAGAGAGAGAGAGAGAGCGAGAGCGAGAGAAGAGAGAGAGAGAGAGAGAGAGAGAGAGAGAGAGAGAGAGAGAGACCTGGGCGTCCTCGCTCCGTGTGCGATCATTTGGGTTGATTTGGATTAATGCTTTAATTGGGAAACACACACAGACCGTGAACATCTGCACCCCATAGCTCTGGAGCCGCCGCCGCCAAGACAAACCCTTGCTGCGTCACAGTGCCAGACTTCCCCCAGAAACACAGGCACTTAGAGAAAAGGTCCCGTGTGAGAGAGACATGGGCGTAATGACAGTACAGACAGGCTGGCCTTTGGGGATGGAATCAGGATCATTATGGTGGCACTGCCAACCCACTCACATATACAGTGGGGGAAAAAAGTATTTAGTCAGCCACCAATTGTGCAAGTTCTCCCACTTAAAAAGATGAGAGAGGCCTGTAATTTTCATCATAGTTACACGTCAACTACTCCAGAAAATCACATTGTAGGATTTTTTATGTATTTATTTGCAAATTATGGTGGAAAATTATGTATTTGGTCAATAACAAAAGTTTCTCAATACTTTGTTATATACCCTTTGTTGGCAATGACACAGGTCAAACGTTTTCTGTAAGTCTTCACAAGGTTTTCACACACTGTTGCTGGTATTTTGGCCCATTCCTCCATGCAGATCTCCTCTAGAGCAGTGATGTTTTGGGGCTGTCGCTGGGCAACACAGACTTTCAACTCCCTCCAAAGATTTTCTATGGGGTTGAGATCTGGAGACTGGCTAGGCCACTCCAGGACCTTGAAATGCTTCTTACGAAGCCACTCCTTCGTTGCCCGGGCGGTGTGTTTGGGATCATTGTCATGCTGAAAGACCCAGCCACGTTTCATCTTCAATGCCCTTGCTTATGGAAGGAGGTTTTCACTCAAAATCTCACGATACATGGCCCCATTCATTCTTTCCTTTACACAGATCAGTCGTCCTGGTCCCTTTGCAGAAAAACAGCCCCAAAGCATGATGTTTCCACCCCCATGCTTCACAGTAGGTATGGTGTTCTTTGGATGCAACTCAGCATTCTTTGTCCTCCAAACACGACGAGTTGAGTTTTTACCAAAAAGTTATATTTTGGTTTCATCTGACCATATGACATTCTCCCAATCCTCTTCTGGATCATCCAAATGCACTCTAGCAAACTTCAGACGGGCCTGGACATGTACTGGCTTAAGCAGGGGGACACGTCTGGCACTGCAGGATTTGAGTCCCTGGCGGCGTAGTGTGTTACTGATGGTAGGCTTTGTTACTTTGGTCCTAGCTCTCTGCAGGTCATTCACTAGGTCCCCCGTGTGGTTCTGGGATTTTTGCTCACCGTTCTTGTGATCATTTTGACCCCACGGGGTGAGATCTTGCGTGGAGCCCCAGATCGAGGGAGATTATCAGTGGTCTTGTATGTCTTCCATTTCCTAATAATTGCTCCCACAGTTGATTTCTTCAAACCAAGCTGCTTACCTATTGCAGATTCAGTCTTTCCAGCCTGGTGCAGGTCTACAATTTTGTTTTTGGTGTCCTTTGACAGCTCTTTGGTCTTGGCCATAGTGGAGTTTGGAGTGTGACTGTTTGAGGTTGTGGACAAGTGTCTTTTATACTGATAACAAGTTCAAACAGGTGCCATTAATACAGGTAACGAGTGGAGGACAGAGGAGCCTCTTAAAGAAGAAGTTACAGGTCTGTTAGAGCCAGAAATCTTGCTTGTTTGTAAGTGACCAAATACTTATTTTCCACCATAATTTGCAAATAAATTCATTAAAAATCCTACAATGTGATTTTCTGGATTTTTTTTCTTCTCAATTTGTCTGTCATTGTTGACGTGTACCTATGAAGAAAATTACAGGCCTCTCTCATCTTTTTAAGTGGGAGAACTTGCACAATTGGTGGCTGACTAAATTCTTGTTTTCCCCACTGTACATACACATGCCTGTGCGCGAACACATACACACACATTCGCACCCACCTTAGTCTTACAGAGGATCCCAGCACCAGAGCAGCGAATCTGCACATCTGTTTTCACAGTGGTTTCTCAATGCCACTTTGGCCCACGCATACAAAAGGAATCCAGCTCTGATTTAATTTACAGTTCCCTTAAATGACATTAGCTTGTTAAATGCATTAGCCCTTAAACTTTACAATTTCTATGAAATAATTTTACTGTTTTCATTCCTGGGAACAAGCCCAGTGAAAAGAGACACTGGGCAGGGAGGCTGGTGAGGTCAAAAGTCAAACAAATATTTTATTTCCAAGATGGCCGCCCATATGGTTAGAGCCAGATGGGGCTGTATGTGGCAGAGCCTCCTTCTTTGGCATGGCTGGACCCTGTAGCTTCACACACTGGGGCATATAAAAGTTTACAGCAAAGTTTACACATCTTCCATGGACCCGGCTGTAATTCTTTATGATACAGTCAAACTGCTGAGGAGGGATATGCTGTCTGAGAGTCCGGCTACAGTCAGCTGTCTGTATCTACACTGAGTGCCCAAACATTAGGAACACCTTCTCTTTCCATGACATAGACTGACAAGGTGAATCCAGGAGAAAACTATGATCCCTTATTGATGTCACCTGTTACATCCACTTCAATCAGTGTAGATGAAGGTGAGGAGAGAGGTTAAAGAATGATTTTTAAGCCTTGAGACAACTGAGACATGGATTGTGTATGTGTGCCTTTCAGAGGGTGAATGGACAAGACAAAAGATGTAAGTGCCTTTGGTAGTAGGTACAGGTGGTATGGTAGTATGAGCCAGGCGCACCGATTTGAGTGTGTCAAGAACTGCAATGTTGTCGGGTTTTTCACGCTCACGCTCAACTGTTTCCCGTGTGTGTCAAGAATGCTCCACCACCCAAAGGACATCTAGCCAACTTGACAAAAGTGTAGGAAGCATTGGAGTCAACATGGGCCAGCATCCCTATGGAATGCTTTTGACACATTGTAGAGTCCATGTCCCAACAAATTGAGGCTGTTCTGAGGGCAAAAGGGGGTGCAACTCAATATTAGGAAGGTGTTACTAATGTTTTGGGCACTCAGTGTATATTAGGAGAGAATTAGGATTTATCTCCAGGTGTTTCAGTGCACCACCAGTGAATTCTGAGTGTAATTCCGTTAATCCAATTGCATGAAAAATTCAAACGAATCAAATGGAATTGCTTTCTTGAAATATAAAATCCAACCAAAAATGTTGGTTATGTACAGTGCCTTCAGAAAGTATTCACACCCCTTTACTTTTTCCACATTTTGTTGTGTAAAAGCCAGAATTTAAAATGTATTAAATTGAGATTGAGTGTTATTGGCCTACACACAATACCCCATAATGGACATTTTAGAAATGTTTACAAATCAATTAAAAGGGCATTTCATGTCCTGAATACAAAGTGTTATGTTTGGGGGAAATCCATCACAACACATCACTGAGAACCACTCTTCATATTTTCAAGCATGGTGGTGGCTGCATCATGTTATGGGTATGCTTGTCGTTGACAAGGACTAGGGAGTTTTTTTTTAAATAAAAAGAAACAGAATAGAGCTAAGCACAGGTTCAGTCTGCTTTCCAACAGACACTGGGAGATAAATTCACCTTTCAGCAGGACAATAACCTAACACACAAGGCCAAATATACACTGGAGTTGCTTACTAAGACTTAATTAAATGTTCCTGATTGGCCTTATTACAGTTTTGACTTGAAAATCTATGGCAAGACTTGAAAATGGCTGTCTAGCAAAGATCAACAACCAACTTGACAGATGTTGGAGAATTTAAAAAAGAATCATGTGCAAATATAATAAATCCAGGTCTGCAAAGCTCATAGAGACTTACCCAGAAAGACTCACAGCTGTAATTGCTGCCAAATGTGATTCTAACTGTAGCGGGTGATTCGGACGGAGTCAGGCGCAGGAGGTGTGAATCACAGAATATGGTTTATTCGTCCAATACAGCAGTTAGCAGCAATGCGTAAACCAAATACAGTGCACCTTCAATGCGTACTGGGAAAACAAAAATACACGGGTGAATATCCCAATGTTAAAAGTACATAATGCTCAACTGAGCTAGCGACACCTCCACATGGAAACAATAACACACAATGACATGGGGGAGCAGAGGGAATACTTATACAGAGACTGATGAGGGGATATGAACAAGGTGTGTGTGAAAAACAAGACAAAACAAATGGAATGATGAAAAGAGAAGCGGCAGTGGCTAGAAGGCCGGTGACAACGAACGCCGAAGCCTGCCTGAACAAGGAGAGGAGGCAGCTTCGGAGGAATCGTGACAGTACCCCCCTCGACGTGCATTCCAGCAGCGCGCTGACACTGGCCTCAGGGAAGGCCAGGAGGACACGGAGCAGGACGATCCGGATGACGACGGGAGGGATCGAGGACATCCTTCACCGGGACCCAGCACCGCTCCTCCGGACTGTACCCCTCCCACTCCACGAGGTACTGAAGGCCCCCCACCCGAAGCCTCGAATCCAGGATGGAACGGACGGAGTACGCCGGGGCCCCCTCGATGTCCAGAGGGGGCGGAGGGACCTCCGCACCTCAGACTCCTGGAGTGGACCAGCCACCACCGGGCTGAGGAGAGACGTGAAATAAGGGGTTAATACGGTAATCAGGAGGGAGCAGCAACCTATACGTAACCTCGTTAACTCTCCTCAGGACTTTGAATGGCCCCACAAACCACAGGCTCAGCTTCCGGCAGGGCAGGCGGAGGGGCAGGTTATGGGTCGAGAGCCAGACCCGATCACCCGGTACAAAGACCGGGGCCTCACTGCGTGGCGGTCAGCGTTGGCCTTCTGGCGACGCGCGGCGTGCTGGAAGTGGACCTGGGTGGCGAAACCAGTTGTCCACCACCGGAGCTTCAGTCTGGCTCTGATGCCAAGGTGCCAGGACCGCAGGAACCTACCCACATCCCGATTCACCCGTCCACCTGCCCATTAGATTTGGGTTGAAACCCAGAGGTAAGGCTGACCGAGACCCCCAGACGTTCCATGAACGCCTTCCAGACCATACACGTAAATGGGGGACCCCGGTCAGACAATATGCCTCTGGCACCCCGTAGTGCCGAGACGTGAGTAAACAGGGCTTCCGCAGTTTTGCAGGGCCGTGGGGAGACCGGGCAGAGGAAGGAGGCGGCAGGCTTTAGAGAAGAGGTCCACAACTACCAGGATGGTGGTGTTACCTTGAGAGAGGGGAAGATCGGATAGGAAATCGATCGATAAGTGGGACCATGGCCATTGTGGAACTTGTGGAAGGGATGTAACTTACCCGCTGGAAGGTGCCTAAGTGCCTTACTCCGGGAGCACACAGAGCAGGAGGAGACATACACCCTCAAGTCCTTAGCCAAGGTAGGCCACCAGTACTTCCCGGTCAGGCAGCGCACTGTACGGCCGATGCCTGGGTGACCAGAGGAGGGGGACGTGTGTGCCCAACAGATAAGACGATCACGGACACTAGACGGCACGTACCGAAGCCCAGCTGGGCACTGAGGTGGAGATGGCTCTGTGCGTAACACCCGCTCTATGTCCACGTCCACCGCCCACACCACCAGCGCCACAATGCAGGGGGCCGGGAGTATGGGGGTGTTGTCAATGAGCCTCTCCTCTGTGTCGTACAGCCGTGAAATGGTATGGTAGTGCCTGGTATATAGGACAGCGTGAAATCAAACCGGGTGAAGAACAAGGCCCACCTGGCCTGGTGAGGGTTCAGCCTCCTCGCTGCCCGGATGTACTCCAGGTTACGGTGGTCAGTCCAGACGAGGAAAGGGTGTTTAGCCCCCTCGAGCCAGTGCCTCCACGCTGTCAGGGCTCTGACAATAGCCAACAGCTCCCGAGCACCAACGTCATAGTTCTGCTCCGCCGAGCTTCTTAGAGAAGAAGGCACAGGGGCGGAGCTTGGGTGGCGTGCCCGAGCGTTGGGATAGGACAGCGCCTACCCCTACCTCGGACGCGTCCACCTCCACTACGAAAGACAATGATGGATCGGGATGGGGCAGTACCGGGGCTGAGGTGAACAGAGCCCTCAGGTTACTGAAAGCCCTGTCAGCCTCAGCAGACCAGCGGATTTGGGAAGGCCCACCCTTCAACAGAGAGGTGATGGGGGCTGCGACCTTGCCAAAGCCCGGATAAACCTCCGATAGTAATTGGCAAAGCCAATGAAGCGCTGCACCTCCTTTACCGTGGTTGGAGTCGGCCAATTCGTTCCCCTTCCCGGACACGCACCAGGTTGTACTCACTCCTTAGATATAATTTTGTGAAGAAGCGCGCCCCGTGCATTGATTCGATCACAGAGGAAATGAGGGGTAGAGGGTAACTATAGCGAATGGTAGTTTGATTAAGTGCACGGTAATCAATGCAAGGGCGCAGACCCCCGTCTTTCTTCTTCACAAAAAATTAACCTGAGGAGGCGGGTGAAGTGGAGCGACGTATGAACCTCTGACGCAGGGACTCGAAGACGTATGTCTCCATAGCCTCCGTTTCAGCCTGTGACAGGGGATATACATGACTCCTGGGAGGCACAGCGTCTAATCAGAGGTTTATCGCGCAATCCCCCTCCCGATGGAGTGGTAATTTGGTCGCCTGCGTTTTGGAAAAAGCGTGCGCCAAATTGAGGTATTTGGGGGGAATGCGCACGGTGGTGGCATTGTCTGGACTTTCCACCGTGGTTGCACTAACGGAAACAGCTAGACACCTACTCTGACACTCTCGCGACCACCTGTGAGAATACTCTGCGGCCATGAAAAGGTGGGGTCATGTAGTGCTAGCCAGGGAAAGCCCAACACAACAGGGAAATCAAGGTACTCAAGAATATGAAAGGTGATTTGCTCCTTATGGGTCTCCTGCGTAATCATAGTGACTGGTGCTGTAACCTCCCTAACAAAACTGTCAAGTGCTTTGATGGGCAATGGAATGGACAGGGGAACCAATATAACACGTAGACTAAGAGCTAAAGACCTGTCCATAAAGTTCCCAGCTGCGCCTGAATCTACTAGCGCCTTACACTGGGGACCTACCGTGTAATCAGGGAAGTGGACGTGGATGGTTAACTGTGCAGCAGAGGGCTCTGAACGATGTGTGGATTTGCGCTCCCTGGGGTGACGCGAGTGCGCCCTGCCTGCCACCTCCAGAAACAGAAGAACTCTGACGACATCGCTTCAGCAGAATGTCCTCTTCTGCCACAAGAGTGACACTGGATCTGTCGTCCTCCGTTCTTCTGGAACGCTGCACCACCCAGCTCCATCGGAACATGAGCCGGGGTGAGGGGGGGTGAAACGGGCAGGCCCCTTCCAGGACGTCCTCTCGAAGCAAGCAGGTTGTCCAACTGGATGGCCATGTCCACCAGTTGGTCGAAGGTCAGAGTGGTATCCCGGCAGGCTAGCTCCCTTCGGACGTCTTCACGCAGGCTGCATCGGTCGATGAGGCATCCGCTCGTTCCACCCGGACCCAACCACTAGAGTTCTAAACTCCAGGGCAAAGTCTTGCGCGGTCCTCGTCCCCTGCCTCAGATGGAACAGACGCTCGCCCGTCTCTCTTCCTTCAGGGGGATGATCAGAGACTGCCTGGAAGAGCGAACTCTCTGTAGTTGTCCAACGCGTCTCCTCCTTCACTCCAGACCGCGTTGGCCCACTCCAGGGCTTCCCCCGAGAAGCAGGCGAACACCTTCTCCCAATTCGATGGAGCAGGGCTGATGGTGTTGAAATAGAGGTCCAGCTGCAGGAGGAAACCCTGGCAGCGGGAAGCTGTCCTATCGTATTTCCTTGGTCGAGACAGGTGTATACCACTGTGTGCTGGTATGTGGGTGGCTGGATCCGGTCGCTAAGCTGGTTACGCAGGGTCGGGTCCTCTCCTCTCCAGGCGCTGGACGGCCTGGAGAACCCAATCCATTGCTTCGCCCAAGCTGGCTAATATATTGGAATGCTCCCGGACCCGCTCAAAGACTCCAGGCATGTTCCCCACTCCTGCTGACTCCATTCTGTTGGGTGTGTTATTCTGTAGCGGGGGATTCGGACGGAGTCAGGCGCAGGAGGTGTGAATCACAGAATATGGTTTATTCATCCAATACAGCAGTTAGCAGCAATGCGTAAACCAAATACAGTGCGCCTTCAATGCGTACTGGGAAAACAAAACACACAGGGTGAATATCCCGGTGATAAAAGTACATAATGCTCAACCGAGCTAGCGACACCTCCACATGGAAACAATAACACACAATGACATGGGGAGCAGAGGGAATACTTATACAGAGACTGCTGAGGGGATATGAACCAGGTGTGTGTGAAAAACAAGACAAAACAAATGGAATGATGAAAAGAGAAGCGGCAGTGGCTAGAAGGCCGGTGACGACGAACGAAGCCTGCCCGAACAAGGAGAGGAGGCAGCTTCGGAGGAGGTCGTGACACTAACATGTATTGACTCAGGGGTGTGAACACTTATGTAAATTAATATTTCTGTATTTAATTTTCAATATATTTGCACAAATATCTAAAAACATGTTTTCACTTTGTGATTATGGGGTATTGTATGAGAAATAAACTCAATTTAATCCATTTTGAATTCAGGCTGTAACACAACTAAATCTGGAATAAGTCAAGGGGTATGAACACTTTCTGAAGGCGCTGTATGTTGCCATGTCTTTTTTCACGTCTCCATCTCCTTCTACACCCCTCCTCCTCTCTCTCTGTGGTCTTCTAGTGCTGTATGATGCCATCCACATGTCTGTCAGACACAAAATAGAAAACACAACGGAATGACTGACACACACCCTTCTATAATCCCATGTTCCACACACACACACACAGTCTTCATCGTTGTCCCTGGTCGATGGAGCCCCATGGTGCCCATAAAGAGAGGGGCAGTAAAAAGTTAAACGGTTAGATGGGAAGTTAGGGGCCTGTCTCTCTAAGTGCATCTGAAACATTACCTCTGTGGCCACTCAGGACCATGCTGGCCTTTCTTTCTTCTCTTTTACTACAGGCTGCTTTACTAACTCTGTTTGACAGCCAAGCATTAAGACGACCTGATGCTTTGGTTTCTCAGACTCTTCTCTCTCTCACCACCCATGTATTTGTAAAACGGTTGCAAAGGTTTGGGGAACTGAGCCAGTTATGTTCGGAACAGAGGGACAAGGTTTTTTTAAAGCAGGTGACTCCGCAACTTATGCACCAACACACCAACACACACACACTCACACTCAGAGACAATTGTGAGAATGCTGTGTAATGTGATGACAAAGAAGGGTGTGTTTCCTCTGCTACGCTGCCCGTCTATATGAGAGTCAGAGACCCCAGAGGACTGTGTGTCCATGTGTGCCCCTCCTGCCCAGTCCAGACTGGCGACCCCAATTCATGAGGCTGACCTCCTTTATCATACCTGTCTATCACATACTGTACACACACTCCTCTCTCTCTCATGCACACACACACACACACACACACACACACACACAAACTGATAAAACCACATGCAGTGTGAAAGCCTGTTAACTCCAGGCACGAGGCGAACAGAAGACAGAGAGAAGAGAGTCAGGTGTCAAGGCCTTAGCCTCAGAGCAGCAGGCCAAGAAATCAGACCTTGTGGACGGTGATTAATACAGCAGAAAGTCTGGGCTTAGGATGTGACCACAGCATCCAGACTGTATTACAGCTAGCCTTGGACAGGCACACACAGAGGGAAAGGCTTCTCTCACCTAGTCTGACTGCCAAGTCGGCTCTCCCCTCTGCTCCCTGTACGGTTTCACTCCACAGCACTGTCACACACTCACATCACTGCACCTAATCAACAGCGAATAGAATAATATGCATACTGTATGCGTGCACATACGCATGCCCGTACGTATGCAGACACAGATTCTTGCATGCACACACACATACCTCTGAGTCAGCTGGGCTGTCCCACACACATGCAGACTCACACACACATGCACACACACATACACACTCTCCGGGGCTCCATGCCCTACTACCACATACAGTGACCATTGCCTCAATATGCGCTCACATCCCCACATGAATCTTCCCTTCCAGGGGAGAACCTAACCTAACCCCAACCTGGGTTCATGTCCCAGTAGGTCTGCCAATCAGAGCGCTGTATCATTCAGGATAATTAAACCTGTCATCTCAAACACGAATGGAAACCAACAGCACAACAAACACATCAAAGGAAAGGAAGAATCAAAAAGAGGCAGCAACAGTTTGAGAACCAGTAAGGAGTTAATGGAGCAAAGACCTTGAGATGTTTACTCTTCACACAATGAAACACTCTACTCTGGATCTGTTGTTGGAGATCAGGGTCCCCTATTAAAACAGCTTATGGGTGTTCTATACGGTGAAGACGAGAGAGAGCACGAGAGAGAGAGAGAGAGAGAGAGAGAGAGAGAGAGAGAGAGAGAGAGAGAGAGAGAGAGAGAGAGAGAGAGAGAGAGAGAGAGAGAGAGAGAGAGAGAGAGAGCAAAACAGAGGTCTCTGACAACTTCATGACAGTTTAATGGCTGCCCTTCTCTCCCACAGTGTCACCACTTCTCTCCACACAACTACAGTAAACCATGTCTACTACCCAGAGTTCCCTCTGAGGGGAACGTAGGAGAGCCCCCTGAACCTCACTGTACCCTGCTCTGGGGGTGGGCTTTGGGGTTTGGGACCAACTCCATTTCAGAAGTGTAAAAATATAGCATACAATTCCATGCCTTATTAGAGGGAATGTTTACAACACCTCTGAAACCAGCCAGATTTTTGAATAATCACAATATGGGGAAAGGACCACCTCTTTCTAAGCTCCCGTCCTCAGCAGCAACACATCCAATAACTGAAATAATTTACTCTAGGTTTGTTTTAGTTTTCCTGGCTGGGCTTGGGGCGAAGGGCATGCCTGCTGTTCCAGTGGAGCGGCTAGCACTGTCTGATTAGGGCCATCATTAACTTAATGATGCGGCCGTTCGCTCTGAGCTCCGCCGTAATGGATTGACCTGGAGGAAGAGGGAAAGATATACAGTTAGAGAGGAGAATCGACGTTGAAGTTTCACCATCTGTCTGTCCATCTGTCCGTCTGTCCGTCTCTCTGTCTCTCTGTCTGTCTGTCTGTCTGTCTGTCCTCTGCGGTCAGCAGCAGTGTCCCCCTCATCCACCAGAGAGAGGAGACAGAAAGGAGGCCCCTGAGTGCAAACAGTCTAGTGGGAGAAATTACGGGTGTCAAAAAGTGGCAGACGGAGGCGGTTGGTCTGTGCCCATTTCCTCCCCTAAAAATATGCCAACCCGACGGCTTGATTGCCCGTTGTGGTGTCAATGCCAGCTTGATTAATGATCAACACCTTAAGTGCAGGAACAAATCCACCCTCACCTTGTATAACTTAAGTCAACACATAGGCAATGGTAGATCACAAAAGTCCACATGTTAACAACAAAAAGAAGGTATTCCCTTCACATACCATCAGGACTTTTAATCAAAAATAACTAAATGCAGAGTCAACCAGTCAAACATCTTCTAACAATATGGAAAAAGTTTTGAGGATGTTGCTCATGTGTTACCATGAGTCCAACTGCACTGAGAGAGTTTGTTACTGTATATTCCCATTTTAACGTCTGTATTTACGTATGTGTAGGTCATTTGAGAGGTTTACATAGTAGAGCTAATAGGATAACTCAGGCAGGGCGAGGAGCCACAAACTTAGAAACAGGTGTTTATCTTGTCAAAGCTGTTGTGATTAGTCGACCTCTAACCCCTGTTTCTGAGCCAAATGAGAAATAAAAAGGAGAAGTAGGAGTACTAACAGTCAGTCAGCAGTGGTAAACACACAGGCCTTACAGTATCTGAACGGCAATTATACACACAGGAAAGGTCAGGAGGAAGATGAGTCATTTCACAGGCATTTCCCAGAATGCTTCACTTCCCCTCTCCCTTGCCCTTCGGCAGCCCTCCTCATTGGAGGGTGGGAGAGAGGGAGAGTGGGAGATGAAGAAAGAGAGAGAGTGGGAAAGTGAGAGCGAGAAGAAGAGGGATAGAGGCAGGGAAGCTGTAAGCTGGGTTCCCTGGTGGTCTGGGGGTGGGGGGGTGGGGGGGGGTATGGTGGCTAGGAGGCACTCTGTGTGGGGTCTGTCTGGCGTGCGTGCAGCGCTGGGGTCTGGTTATTGATTTTCAGGCATGAAGCAGGAATATTGTCCAGTGTTTACTCTGCCTGCCAAGCCTCTCCCCACCCAGCCTCCTCCCATTACACACCGGCCCTCAGACACTCTGACTGACAGACAAACAGACAGACAGACAGACACTACACCCGACCCTCACACACCCACACGCCCACCTCATATTAGATCATAACATAGTAGCGCTTCCATCATACAAAAACATGTAACAAAAATCCAAACTCTATCCCTCTCTCCCACATGTCACATAACCTCCTACACACACACACACACACACACACACACACACACACACACACATATTACCACAGTTAGCCTCTCACATTGGTCAAGGAGAGGAGTCATTTGGAGAGCAGGGAGGAATCCTGAAGCGTCAGGCTAATCAGGACTGGTGTTCAGCATGCAAGTGAATACAGATGTGAGAACTTATTAGACACTTAGATTTGAATTACAGAATGCACTCCCATACACACACATGCACACACATCTGAGAGCAAGCACCGGGCAAAAATAATGAAATTGAGCCTCACCTTGAGCATAATTCCATCACACAATTCTAAAACAACACATGTGTATGCACACATTCATGTACACACATTCATACCCACGCACATATGCATGCACGCAATCATACACACCACCACCAGCAGCCCAAAGTCTACATAATAATCCTTCATATTCCGTTTCTCTTTACGATGGGGGAGCTCATTTAACACTGAAGCGGTGGTGGTTCCCTCATAAGAACCCTCTTACAGGAACATGAAAGCAGCACGAAGGAAAACAGGCCGCTGCCACGCCGCTCAAAGAACCTGCTGAAAAATGTGTGGCCGCTCCGCAGATACCAGGGGCCAGAAATAACACTGGTTGGCCTGTGAGGTGAGAGACAAATCCTTCATATTCATACTTCCACACATCTCACACTGTGTGTGTGTGTGTGTGTGTGTGTGTGTGTGTGTGTGTGTGTGTGTGTGTGTGTGTGTGTGTGTGTGTGTGTGTGTGTGTGAGAGAGAGAGAGAGAGAGAGAGAGAGAGAGAGAGAGAGAGAGAGAGAGAGAGAGAGAGAGAGAGAGAGAGAGAGAGAGAGAGAGAGAGAGAGAGAGAGAGAGAGAGAGAGAGAGAGAGAGAGAGAGAGAGAGAGAGAGAGAGAGAGAGAGAGAGAGAGAGAGAGAGAGAGAGAGATAGGGAGGGAGTCAGCCTGGCAGGCAGCTCACAGACTGACAGCCTTCTCATGCATGACTGTAGTGAAGTAGTGTTGTATTGATCTAGTCACACACCACGGTCCACATCTCTCAAACTGGTCTAATTCACTCTGACACAGTGTGGTCATCACACTGAGTTTTAATGGTAGAATCATGAAATGTCCAGAGGGCAGGACATTGAGTGAGATATCCTATAGCAAATAGGACTTCAATCATACCAACGTAGCTTCTCATAATTGTCCACTTTTGTTTTACTTTGTTCTAATCAAGAATGCAGGCATGACACACACACACACACACTCCAAAATGTAAAAACAATCTCTTTTAGAAGCTGGGTGGTAAATTAGGCTAAGCCAGAGTGTCTCTCTCTAGAGTAATCTCCTAGATGTGGAGGGTTGGGGAGAGCAGGGGCAGGCCAGGGGTTGCTGTGGCCAGGGGGCTGAGGGGCAGATCTGGGCTGGGCTGATAATGAGAGGGGGGATCAGGGAGAGTTATGGAGGTCTTAACACTCTGAGCCCCCAGGGTCATATTGAACTGCTGGTGGTCGGACACCACACACCACAGACCCTAGTGGGTGATTTATTGATTATATGATTCAGGACACTGATTAGTTTATAATTAATCTATGTTACACTCTTAGAAGAAAATATGCTATCTAGAACCTAAGATGGTTATCCTATGGGGACAGCGGAAGAACCCTTTTGTAACCCTTTTTTCTAAGAGTGTATCGTCCTCTGGGAAACAATTGTCACTGTTTTTCACTGTTTACTGCCTTAGTCCTGGAATCAAAACAGACACAGGCTAAACCTCTGGGCTGTATCCGCTTTGGGAGTGGACATGTCAGACACCCAGGTAGGGTGACTCTGGTGGGGGTCAGTAGACCATAGGCTGCCCCTAGGCCATGAGACCCACTCAGCACTCAGCCGTTGAGACCTGGCTGTATCTCTGCAGGTTAGCTGGCAGGCTGGGTGTGTGGCTGGGTCGGTGAGTGGGTGGTGGTCAGAGAGTTATGGAGGTTTAACCTGGTGTGGTGGTGGTCAGACCTGAGGCTGTGATTTGTTAACATGCTCAGACAACAGACTGACCAGACTCAGAGTAAATCATTCCCCTGGCACCAGTGACAAAAGTTAGGCTGTTAGTCCCCCAGTCCCTTCTTTAATCACTCTATTCACCTCTCTTCCTCAACTTTAACTCTACCCATGCAGACACACACACACACACACACACAGACACACCACTCTAGCCAAGTCAAACAGGGCTGCACCATTGAGCATGTTTACCCTCCCACTCATGGATCTGAAGCTGTAGTAATTAAGACCTGGCTCTATCACCTCCCTCTACTCCTCCAGCTCAATGACCAGACACACACACACACAAACACGCACGCACGCACACGCACACACACATGCAAGCAAGCACGCACACACACACACACAAACACGCACGCACGCACGCACACGCACACACACATGCAAGCAAGCAAGCACGCACACACACACACACACACACACACACTCTCATCCAAATCCCAGCACAATTAAACCAACACCCCTTGTTCTCTCATCATTAGTCCATGGCTCCTCTGGGCCAACAACATCTCTCTGTGTGCCATGCAGAGAGAGAAGAGAATGTCCTGAGGGGGTTCCATTTTCTTTTCCTTAAGGGCTAGCCAACCTCCTGTACAGTGAGACGTATTAGCAGAGCTGGGCCTAATTTGGACCGGCACAAAGAAAATAGGAACAGTAGAACGTGTGTGAACACATGAGAGAGAAGAGGGTCAGTTTTACATGTAGTGTGTTTGGAAGGTGAGGGAGCCAGGATGAGGCAAGCTGGATTGTCTTACCATTACTATTCCTACTCTAGGCAGACCACAGCCACGTAGGTTGATGAAAAGATTAATTGGAGGAGGTTAAAAAGCCATTTGATCCTTCTGAGCTTGATTTAATGACCTGTTCAACACTGAAACAAATATCGGCTGCACTTAAAATAGGAGCGCTGTGATCAAGAACAGAGCTTCTCTGTCATAAGGGCTTTGATTTAACTTGTAAAGCACTCTAACACAATAAAGAAGAGTAGCGATGCAGAATAAAATCCTACATAGAATGTCTCGCACAACAAAGGGATGAACACAGAATTCCACAGCTAAAGACTCCCAGCCGAAGTTCATCAATGTTTCCTTGGCGACTGATACATAACACAGCAGACAAAGCATGAGCGGGACTTGTTTTCTTCGTGTGTGTGCGTGCATGTGCGTACGTGCATGCGTCAGTATGTCTCCCATTATGGGTGTACTCTGACAAGAGAAAAGCCCTGACTGCTTGTCATTGCTTTATTTATTTTTCTAACTTTCATCTGCAAGCCACTTCCAATCTGCCTTACCAGACAAACTGTCTTCGGTCAGTCCCAGAGGTGTCATTAAGGATGGATCCCCATGTTTCACCAGACACATGAAAGGGCCTCTGGCTATGTTGTTGTCTCTGTCTGACTGTCCTTCACAACACCTGTTCCTAGAACTGAAAATGTGACTCACATTGTCCCACTCAATTTGAGCTGAAGTTTCCCCATTCAATAGCTAAAGGATAACACACACAAACACATAGAGAATGACGTCAGAGCCAGAAAGGTATGAACACTCATGTTAACTATGTTGCAGTGGGAGCTCTGGTGTGTTGCTTACAGGGGCAGCTGATTCATGTTTTAGCCTTACCCTCTCTCTGTGTCTGTGCGTGAGTCACAGTTTACAGTGTGCTGCCAGCAGCGGTCTGTCCGCCTGGTTAGTGTGCCAGCCTGTGTTTCAATGGGGTAAAGTAGGCTGGGCTGGGGATGGAGATCAAAATAATGGGCTGAGTACAGAACGGATCACTTTCCAACACAACATGCTCCCAGACATCTGAGGACAACACACAACCACTCATACTGGAGATTCATTTCAACAAGGTCTTTCATCAGTTTTCATCAGATCGGCTTGCTCTCAACATTCATCCACACAAGACTATGTGAGAGGTGTAGACTGTTATGTATGGCTATGTTGTTGTTATGGTATTTTAACTAGCTGTATTTAACTGTGTTATAACACAGACAACACAAAGCAAATGGAGCCTTCTGTATTTCTACATCCTTGAGCGTTAGTAGGCTACTATTTATTCAGTATTAGAGGCCAGAATGATAAATTAAGCAAAAAGGGAACTCCACTCATATCTGATTTGAGATAGCGCCTGAAGGGGCTCCTGTGTTTATCCCAACTCTAATTATTTATCCTGATGCTAAAACGTTTTCCAATGAAGCTGATCCACTTAACCAAGAAGAGCAGACAGTTCAGGTCTCCACTATAGACCTTGTTCAGATTGTATTTTCCCCCTACACGCTACAAAACCAATAAATGTCCAAATCCTGCCATAATAAATAACTAGTGTAAACACTGTGATCTGCTCTACGTTCTCCTCTCCTGAGGAGAAATTCACCAGAAGCAGACGTTTAAAGTGTGTTTGAATTCCAGTGCTTTCCGTGACCTTTTTGGACATCGAAAAAAGGAGTTAGACCAAGGTAGTGGAATCCAACCCTCACTGACCACGTCCTGAGATGTTTGCAGCCACAGGTAAGTGGGTTGTTTATGATCATCATACATCACACTGCATTAATGTGGGAACAGGATGCACAGCCAAGTCCTCATACTGTTTAAAAGGAGGGAAGGGTTTGTAGTTCTACTCCCTTCAGTAAGATACGTATTAGGGACTCTGGGCTGCAGATGTCTACTGGTGTTAGAGGGCAGGAGGTCAATACCTTAGACAGGTCCTAGTGGTAATAGAATTAATGTAAACATGGGACCACCAGAATGTTTCATTAGTGTTGAATTTATTCCAGCCCATGTTTATCTTATAGCCCAAACACTTTTGCGGAAAGACAGGGAATTTATCGTCAGATCCCTAAGTGTCTCTTTCCCCCGGTTAGACAAAAATACTAGAGAACGAGGGGGGAGCCAGGGACCACTGACGTGCAATTCCATTAAATTAGACACGTAAACAAATACACACTTTGCACGCACACACAACTTGGGAAAAGCCCATGGTGGTATTTTTAAAACATATGCACGCCTGTTATCCTATTCACCTATTTTCTGTTATTTTGTTATGCTTGTTCGGAGTTCACAAAATACAAAACAAAACTTTAATTAACAATAATTAGTGTTCAAATGAGTAATTACCTGTAAAGGATTCACTTTATTTAGTACACATACTGTACATAAAAAAAGGCCAGTACTATTCTAAGGAGGGAATGCATTAATGATGTTATCTACAATTCCGTATCACCAATTTATTTTTATGAAACCATTCAACTCTTAGTCCGCCTGCCCACCTGCACTCTTCCCCACCTGTGGTACTTCAATATATCACTCATTATAGTGTTTAGGAATTAGAAATAATATTTTTTCCCTCTTATCCCAGATGTTCATCCTCAACACCCTGCTCTCTCATTGGTTCGTTAAAAGTCATGTGTAGCCGTGCTTAAGCAGTGTGTTGCACCCACACTGACGAACCTACATGAAACATCTGCCACTTGATTGATTCCTGAATCAAATTGCCCATAGCAACAGAACGAGCTGGGGCTTTTAAAAGAGCCATTTCGTCCTAATACATGGCCCATTACCAAATAGCCATTCATCACATTAACCCTGCCTCCAGAAGAGAAACCTGGCAGGGTCCTCCTGCATAGTGACACAGTGCTCTCTCTCCCTCTCTCTGCTCTCTCACTGTCTCCAGTCAGGACACACTCGGCATGTCTGCTGTGGCACCACTGTGTTTACCTCTGGGGTATACAGACAGATGCAGGCCGGCCAGACAGACAGACAGCTTCAGACCATGGCTGCCAACCTAGGTGAGAGCAGGAGACCCAGGCTGCTGCCTCACAGAATATGGAGGGGGTTTTCCAAGATAATATGTTGTAAACATTCCCTTGGGGAAAAGAAAGTTGTAAATTGTAAGATTACTAAGATAGAAGATTAAAATAGGCTTGGACTTCGTTTTAAGAAATGACAAGTGAAATAAAGAGCTACCATTACAGGGGAGTATTCCATGTTGTTACTGTATGGATATAATATGTCATCGTGGTTGCATTTGTCTTCTCTCGCAGAGACCCAAGTGTAGCCATAAACTCAGTGGTGGACAGACACACAGATCCTTTCTCTGGGTCACTAAGGTCCACTGTGGAAAAAAATACAAACACACTTCTCACACAAACACACATTCAAAAAAACGATATATTTTTTTACAGGACTAAAAAAATAAACACTTTTCCCAAGTCTTTAATTATAATGAACTCTTAGTGCTTTAGCTGGAATTAAGGAGCTTCAGCCTCAGCTGTGGTGAGCCTGATTACTTAATAATATAGTGATAAACACAACTATCAATCAAACCGCCTGACAGCCCTTAGAATTCAGGAGAGACTGTCCAAAATAAGAGCTGCTGACTCTCTCATTTTGGCAGTGTGTGTGTGTGTGTGTGTGTGTGTGTGTGTGTGTGTGTGTGTGTGTGTGTGTGTGTGTGTGTACATGTGTGATGTGGAGACACTGGTCAGTGATATAAGGATAAAAGAAAGTAACAGAGGATGAATTGTCAACTCGGTGCATTTATTTATTTACAGAGTAAAACTAACAAGGACACTTGCTCAAAAACAACAATTGTGCAATCACACAAGCCCACGGTGTGGAAGGCTACAGCGTGATGGCAGGCCAGGACATTGTATTTTAATCACAGGCGTTAGCCACGGTTGCATACTCATTCCAGTTTCAACAGTTTTAAGAGCTCAATGCAAGTTCAAGATTAAAATGATGTATTTGGGAGTGCAGAGATTTCTCCTCTAAAGCATCTTACAAGGGATCTTCCAGATATAATCTGGATCTGGGAGAGTCAGAAATGTATTACAATAAATGATTATTACACAGAAACATCACATACACATATCATTTATAATTGTTGCATGAGCCAGAGAAAGGAAATGACTAAATCTTTCCTCATTTCATTTCAATGGGCATAGCAAAAAAACTAGAATGATTGTAACACACTCAGCAGAAAATTATTACATAAAAATAATACATGTTCGGTCTATTACGCCGTGAAAGCCAAAACAAGCTGTATCCACATACTGCAGTACACGGATCATTTCACTCAATGACGGAGTATCAATCAGACTTTAATCACAGAATGACAATATTAATCTCATACATTATATTTTTATACAGTACAATATATTTTAGACTTACTCCCTGTTTTGGCTGATCTGTAGCTAGTGTCCCTACAGTAGTGAATAGGTTAAATAAACCAAGTGCAACGGTACAAGAGGCCAGTCACAGTGAGATGAATCACGGCTCTGCTCTAATACTGCTGCTATTCTCTCTCACTTCGCCACTTTTAGCAGACCGTGCCTTATTTCCTTCCTTGCGTGACTCCAGAAGGTAAACACACCGCCGGAGCGACTCATCACGATTTCTCACGTCGATGGCCTGATACAAACACAGGCTGGGGTCAGGGGTCAACTAGGAGGATTATGAGACATTACAAGGTACAGTATCCCCCCCCCGAGTCATGTTCTGGGCCCTGACACCCTCTGTTCTCCGAAGAATTCACGGCTTCCTGTGGCCAAACCCGCACGCTTGCCCACTCCAGCCTACAGAGATAGAGACAGAAAAACAGAACGTTAGAAAAAGAGAACAAAAAAATTGACATTTGGGGTGATGGATCGCCCTCTTCGCCACGCCGTTGTTCAGCGAAACGGAAAGAATGCTGGCCTGATGAGCGTGTATCTATTTTCTGTCCAGAGCCCTGGGGCCTGCCGAGAGAGAGAGAGAGGGAGCAGCCGGAGGCGAGGTGGGGCGTCTATGAGCTCGGGTTCGACCGTCTGCGTGGCGTAAATGAGCTTCATCCTGTTTCATGTAGTGGTGAATTGATTTACGAGTAGTGAAAAGCCTGTTTACCACGGCCTGCCAAGTTGCCTTTTTGGACGATTGGCACTTTTATAAAAAGGGATCTGGGAGAAAGGCCTAATCAGCACTTTGCCCTCTGCTAAGCCCAGTGTTAGAGGGAGAGGAGGTAGAGATGGTGGTGGAGGGTGTAGTAGTGTTGGTGGAGGGGGGGGGGAGATATGCTGCTGTTAGCAACTTCCCTTCAAGGCCCCCATCTGAAAAAGGGCCAAACACAATCTAGCATCAATCTCTGTGCTGTCACCCTGCACTCTGCTGCCTTTCCAGCACCATTGTTATAGAGCAGACCAACGGAAAGAGGCCGGGAGCAGGTGGAAATAAAAAGCCCTTTGACGACTGGAGGGGAAAGATTCCTCCTGAGATCCTCACGACATTTACACAAGCCCCAGGGAGCAGGGACTGGCTGTCCACGCCAGTCTGGATACACACACCGATTCATAGGTCTGGACAACACACACACACACACTAACAGAAATACTGTACTGTCCAATTTCAGCCGCAAAACCTGTCTGCTTCACACTTTTCAACACTGTCTGGTCTACTGCTCTCAACCAAAGTATTCATTGCTGTTACTGTTGCAGGGTATTACTTAGTATCACATGTTACTAAGCAAAGCTTTATTTCAGCCCTTCAGTTAACTGGATATACTCAGAATCATTCTGACATGCCTGTGCTGTGCCATTGTCTTTGCTGTGGTGAGAACGTATGGTCTTTTAGAATGCATTTAGGATACACTGCTGCACAGATTCCTGCAGGTCTTTCAGAAGTAGTGGTATAAGAACTCCCAGTCTTCCATGTGGTCTCAGTGACCTCTCTGGAGACCTTGACAGTATATACTGTTTATTCCTCACAGACACAGTGGAAGGCACTTTGTTGTGGGCAGAGATTAGAGACTGGGAAGTCCTCTTCATGTAAGTCGAGGTATAACAATCCAAACCCAGCCAGCCAGCCCGGACTGCATTCCTTCACTCCGGGGAATTTAAAGATGTACATTTTAGCAGAATGTGTCTCTCCCCCTGACTCCCCTTTTCTGCCTCCAACCTCATCCCTCTCTCATCCCAATGCATCTCTCTCTTCTCTCTCCTCACCCCTCTGTCTTTCTTGCGTATCCCCCTCTCTTCTGTTCCAGCTTCACCCTCCTCTCCCCTACCGCATCCCTCTCCTCCAATCCCCATTATCGGCTCAGGCCTGGCGGGATCCCTGTCACATGATGCCAATGAAGTGTGATGCTTCGCTGGGACCCCCCTCTGTTCAGGAAATGCTCTCGGCCTTTTTCCCACCCTAGCCTTCCGCTGTGTTACCATTCCAAAGCATTCCTGACTGATTCTGACCACTGCTGGGCCATGGGTTCCCACAGACAAGGAGGATCTGCTCCCCAACTCAAACAGAGTCGAGTGGAGGCAGGGGTATCATGTTGTGGGCTGCCAAGCCTGTTTATGGCAGAATAGAGAGGCCTAAGCTTCACAATAGGCAATTACCATCCCCACTTACCCCACACCCCCTAACCCACCTCCCCAAAGTTTACATTTGTGGTTTGTATGTAGGTGGGTTCTGCTCTCTGGGCGGATTAAATATAGCCAGGGACCGTTTCAGAGGAAAACCGTAAGGGACTGACTTGGATTCGGAACTTGCATTGCAGAACGACGTCTCCCATTGTTTTGCACTGTTTGGGAATTCTTAATTGCTTTTTCCGAAGCGGCTCGCCACAGGAAAATCCCCCTTCAGAATGGGAGAGAGACAGAAAGAGAGAGAGATGGTGGGATGTGAGTAAACACGCATGTAAACCTGCATCATATAAACCTGCGTATGCTCCAATCAAAGTCCCATCAGCAACTATCAAAGCCTCTGTAACTAACCTGTATCAGAGCTGGCTGTGGCCGGACTCTCCCTCCCTCTCTCTGTTGTGTTCTACTCTGACGGTTTCTTCTAGTTGGGTTCTCCCTGTTGATGTATTCCCTTACATCTGTGAAAAACTGCCCTCCACCGGCCCTGTGTTGTGTGTGAGGCTGAGAGAAGGGGGACACCAAAGGAGGTTGCACACGCACAGTGACATTACCCATTCACTCTCTGCCCTTGTGTGGGGCAGGCTGGGAGGCCTCCAGCAGCAATATAGCATAGAGCAGAGTAGAAGCATGCAGTGTAAAACAGTGCAGGACTAAGCAATATGGTGCGTGAGAGGGGAAAAATTGTAATCTCATAGCGGTTTCTCTGGCATTCCACTGGAGGCGAGATTACAGCGATACTCAATCTTTTCGATCCGTACCTCTCAATTATCATTAGCACTGTCTGACAGACGCAATCCCCCGGTGGAGGTCTGGTTGTCATAGGAACTGTTGTCATCACTGGAAAACCTTCTCTCCCTCATCCAACACAGAGGGCTGAAACGGGAAAAATAAAGAGTTGTACAGCTGTACATGATACAGATTTAATATCAGAAGAAACAGGGTTGTGAATTATTTAAAAGAAACAATAACATAACCTTGTGCGAAAAAATTAAAAAGAACGCCTGATCATCCAGCTGGCCCGCTGTATTCGCGGAGAGTGTGCGTAAATGATGACCTGATCTCCAAAATCCCACCTCTATATTTCCATCAAAAAGGCACAATTTCTCCATTATACACGCACCTCTTAATTTCAAGTGTATTGAAATTCCATTTAATTTCAAGCTTTTATCAGGAGTTAGGTTGTATAATTTGCTTTCACTTAAGTGAACTAGTATAGTATAAGGGACGTTTGATAATTCCCAGTGTCGTTTCATACAGTTGAACTGTTCTGTGGTTCATTAAAGAAATGAAAGAAAGGTGTCTATTACATTAGGTTGAGGGCTATTGAGGATTATTATAATTTAGTTCAATGACTCAAAAAGGTTTGTTATAGTGGATCAGTCAGAAGAGATGCAGCTCTGGTTGAACAAACATGGGCATCAATAGGGGGTTATAGCAGAGAGGTAATCAGACATTAGACAGCACTTTGGTTTGGTTCAGCCTTATTTAGCTCTAGGAATGCACAGTAAGTTAATAAAAGTGTGCAGAAAATAATAAATGCCTTGTCAGATGTCTCACTGTTAAACAATCTTGATTAAAGCATGCAGCTACTGTCCTGACTTGGCAATATTGTAAGGCAGACATAAGTAGAAAATAAAACATTTGAAAAATATATATATAATGAAAAGAATAAACATAAATAGGGATTACTGTAATTTAATTACTTGAGTGACTATATTTAGGTATAGTTTACAGATTGAGAAACTGGAGATGAACAAGAGTTGACAAAAGCACTTGAAAATAAGTGCCAACAATATACAAAACCCTGCCACAATGGAAACAAAATCCACAATCACAAGAATGTAAATTTCTGGTGTTTTTCTTTTGGTTTATCATAATGAGCTTTAAAAAGTCTAAAATTAAAAAATAATAAGGCTAAATTGTTGTTTTAGCGACCCTCTTCTTCCTTTATGACGATTACATATTTGTTGTTTCTCTTCTGTCCTACAAACATGCTGTCAGTCTGTGGCTAAAACGTCAATCGCAGATATTTGAAATGTTGGAAGATTTTCCTTCTTGCACTGACCACATTTGGACAGTTTTGAGTTTGTAAAACTTCTGGAACTGCCAACTCTTCAACACCCGTGTCCTTCAGCCATGTCAAATAATGTTGTGGTAGTGTAAGCCGAGCTTGTGTGATCACAAAATAAGACAGAAGGAATTTTACATATGCCGTTACTCATATTGTTATTCCTAAAAGCCCGTATTTCCCCCTGAAAATACGGCTGTCAAAAAGGATTCACATTTCAGAGAACATGAGGACTATGTTACGAATAAAATACGCAGTTGTATCCTACTGAGAGGAATAAGTGGAGCGGCTTTCGGATTGACAATACCTCAGGGACGGTTGGGTGAGGGTTGTTGTTTGGTTGGTGCGCCAAGCTTTCCTGGGAAGCCGGGGGTTCTCACACAGTACAATCGCTGCGCGCACAAAATGACTCATCTCGTGTATTTGGGGTTTGCGGGTTCTCTATATTTAAGGAGAACAATACAGAGTATATTGTAGTTTAACAAGCATAAAAACGAAATAAAATGCCAGTTTAAAATGAAACAAAACATTACGGATATATCAACATAAACTGTGCGACTGAGTTCCAGCGGCTATTTTAAGAACGCATACGTTGGTATATATTCATGTAGCATATTTAAAATAAAATAAAAAGAGATCTTGTTTTGGTTTTGGTTTCTGGGTGATACTTCATCGAAAGAGGGTTAATATTCTCATATTGATAATCATACGAATAGGCCTACCAACCCACTCTCACAAAACATAGGCTATAAACAAATACAGTTAACATGATTAGCTATCAATGTCGTGCAGAACAAACAAATAATGTTAACTAGCTATAAAAAAAAAAGTTTAAAAAATATTAACTTTTCATTATCATACAGGTCCACCTGCATTGAATGGGAATTATCTTATGTTTGATTAGATGTAATATGATGTTGTATATTTAATTTTTGCATTATAAATAGTTAGTTATCCAAGAGACACCACGTGAATGCAGCAGAAACTGTGAAATTGACCTTGATAAGGGAAATGTCAGCACTGAACAGGCATGAGGGCGAATGAGTGACCAAAGGGAAACCCACAATCCAATGTTCTCAATAATCAACAACAAATAACACTCCCTACAGAATATAAGGCTTACAGATATTGAACGAATGTATTTTCCATAACTCGAATAATGCACTTTCAATTACATTTTGACTTCTAAAACGGGTCATACATTCTCAATTTCATAGGTCAGATCATAAAAACAATCACTTGCATTTACTGATCAGTTAATTAAAGGCCCATTATTCCAAGTTAATTATAATTCATGCTAGTAGCCTCACAGTCAGTGGTCCAAATAAATGGACAAATAGAGCTTTCATATAAATGTGTAAATGCAAGATTTTTCGATAGGAGAATTTGCCCACACACCGAACACACACACAACACAGTGCAACATGAAATTCCTGTTTTAGTGTGAGACATGATTGATCAATGGACATGTCACGCGATGTAGTAGGCCACCCCTGGAGAATCCTGGTCTTGGACTCTTTTTGCATGTGAAGCCTTCTAAACAAGAGATAGAGAGCAAGGCCAGGTGATAAGAACATTACTGAAGTGTTCGTGTCAGATACGAGATTAATATGTGCCCAAGACCGGAAATTGACCATTGAACTGAAAGTGTATGTTGTGTGCCATGTGCTTATTGGCTCCCTAATTCTGATCAGAAAAAAGTTGTAGGGCCTTCTATAAATCAAATACCATTTGCATGAACCAGTAACATCTTACTGTGGGATGCATTGCAAATAAAATAGGTCCTGCTCATAGGCTAAATGGCAAGCCTACCAGCAACAATATCTGAATACCTTTATCACCAACAACTTCACAAAGAAGATAAGGCTATGACATTAACAGAAAGCTGAAATGGCCTGAAACATCCCACTGGCCACACCACGTCATTTCAACGTGGAAATGTGGGTAATTTTTTGTTGAGACGTTGATCAATTAGATTTCAACCTTTATTCGCCCACTCAAAAAGACAGCCAGAAGTTTGATGATTTCCCAATGTGTTATCACTATGCTTTCATCTATCTAAAAGCACAACCAAATTCTAATGGCAAAACAATGTATGATTTTTGGTTTAGTTGTCATCTAAATGTCGAGAGTGTACTATAAGGTTATATCTGCAGAAATATGACTCAGAGATAATTGTCTTTAAAGTTCTGAAACCTCATTGGTTTGAATGGTGTCAGCAATTATTTATCTAGTATTCTTTTGAACTCAACAACATGAATTGGGGGTATTTAGAGTACTATATAGGTAGAGAACATTGAACAGAACAAGGCTATGACAATAACTCAATTTGGACAAAAATACAGATATAACCTTATAGTCCCAAGCTTTCCATGAGTTATCACTCCAATTTCAACCATTTAAAAGCACAACAAAGTTCAAATGGGAATACAATGTCAGATATTTTGTATTTATACAACAGCTTAAATCATTATCACTGTGCTTCATCTAATAGCACAACCGAATGACCTGGATTGTAGTTGAGATTACATTAAAAGTACATAGTGCAAGTGATCAATGCTGTTTGAGATTTTGCACAGATATTTATATTGCGAAGATCTCCACAGACCTGCAACCTTTTCGTGCTATCTTGAACATGCACGTTTTCTATGATTACATAATAAGACTTTTACAGTTAGAGTAACCTCAAAATGTGGCCATGGATGTGTTACTCGTTTTAAGGTTGAATAAAAACTGTTACATTAGTTTGTAAGGTAGCCTTAACTTTAGGCTATTTACTGTATTACACAAGCCATATCGAATTGTGTTAGGTTGGCAAGCAACCAAATATCAACATTTATAGGCGACGTATCTAATGCTGGGATAGTTTCAACTGAGCCACTGGCTTAATCATATTCTTTAACTTTTATTTTTGGTTTAGTTGGAGACCTGAATTCAACATACAATTTGTTAATAAGTTAATATGCTATTTACTGTATTGCAAAAGTGATATTGAATAACCAAATATCAACATTTGAAGGAGATGTATATTTTGTGCCACTGATTTAGTCTGACTAATTCCAGTTTGTCTACAAATTAATAATGTATATGTTGGATTCATGTCTCCATCTCTACCAAAAATCAAAGTTAAAGAATATAACTAAATCAAATCAAACTTTAAATGCACTTAAAATAAAGTTTGATTTAGTCATATTCTTTAACTTTGATTTTTGGATGAACTGGAGAGGTGAATCCAACATATTCATTATTAACTTGAAGATTACATTTGACATCAACCAAAGCTTAAAGTCCTAGGCCTATTTATTGTCTATTTTTAGTTGAATCCTGGGTTGAATTGAAACAATAGCTGTTGATGTCTTCACAAATGCTATATAGGCCTAAATAGTTTCATTGATGATATGACTTATAGAGTATTGTTACATTTAATTTGCTCTAATTACCCTTCAGAATGACTTCGATAGCAACAGTATATATATTTAGTTAAGAGATCTCTCAACAGTCATTCTCACTATAGCACATTGGTAGTAGTCAGTGGAAAATACCAAAGGTGGGCTTGGTTAAAACACTGGATGGGAGACCAAATAGATAGCTGTAGATAGATCAACTCTCCTGTAGGAGGTGCTGCCCAGCCTATTGTTTTTTTTCTGATAGTGGATATAATGTTGAAGATCTGATGTTGTTTCAAAGGTACAAATTCAACATATTTTATACAAGGTTTGTCTATGTTGAAAATTGGTTAGCATGATGACAAAATTCTGTGGTTGAAATTTCACCCTCAAAACAACTGTTTATATTGATGACTTTTTGCAAATTCAATGTATTTTCCAGGTAGATTCAACGTCACAATATGTTGACAAATTACTTTGAAACAAAGTTGACTCAACCAGTTTGTGCCCAGTGGGATATGGTGTATTCGTTTTGTTCATGGTAGATGTGTGTGCGTGCTGTTTAATCCTTTATACCGTGGGTATCGTGGGACAGCGGAGTTACAGCACCAAAAGGACTCCCCTCTCCCTCGCCTTTACGCACACCGGCGCGCACCTTGGAGGTCCAGTGGCGAGATCTCGCCAAGTAAATTAAAAAGTCGTAGAACGCGATTCTATAGTGCTGTTGATTGCATGAAAGGGTGGGGCCCATCAACTATACCGTTCAGATCAATGTAGGGGCCCAATGAGCGCAATCAGCGGTCTGCTAGCAATCCAGTCCTTTCTCATTCACATAAACACCACTTGAACAAAAATATACACGGCCACCTACCGCGCCAGAGAAAGTGATGAGGGGGTGCACACACCTCGATATTATACTGTTTTCAATTAAAACGACAACGCTAGACGGCCTAAGCGACGCATGAGACAGAGATATCTAGTTTCAGACCATTTGAAGTTGAAATCTGCAGTAATGTATATACTGATGATGCTTGTTTCGAAAACAGCCAAGAGAGTGTAAAAGGGAATCAACATTGTTTGTGTTCTTGGGACAATGACAGGTGAAATGTCCCCCTAAATTGCTTAAAATTAAACTTTACATTCATATGTATATTTTATATTGTCAATGTCCATGAAAGTAGATAAGAAAATGACTGAAGGGACAAATTGTTGTTGATATTACAACGATTTTCTTAAATTTAGCCACTGTCTTAAAACAAAGGAAAAAAGAAATGATGCATACCTTTGTTGATTTCGTTGTTGGATTTCAAATGGTACATTTACAAATAGGCTACACGTGCACATGTAAAGTGTGAATGAGTATTTTCATTGTAATGTATCAAGATATCTGCACTCGTTCTTGATAAACTAAATTCTTGATGCATTGTATAATGACTGTTCTCAGCACATGCCTTTTAAAACAAAGACAACATTTTAAATTGTTGAACTGTTTTCCATACAGTGATTACAGCAACCCAATGTGCATGTAATATGTACCCTCCAAGTATCCTACTGGTATTGAACACTGGATGTTCCTGTGCGTAATTAGGTTACATAACGGCATTACCTGACTGGGCGCATATGTGCACCTATTTCCTCTCTTAGTTCCCATGTTTCCCTTTAACTACTCCTTAAGAAATATATCACATGTAAAAATAGGACAAAAGTATATATACCCATAGGCCTACATATTTTGACAATATGGATAGAGGTCTGTTGCATTCTCACAGGACGCCCTGAGTTACATAACATGCACAATATGTGTATTATTATAAATAAAATATGTTGGTTTCAGGATTTCAGAATTCAATTTTACCAAACTATTCTTTCCATTCTTGTTCAAATTGAGATCTTGTATTCATTTATTAACCTTTATTTACTCAGAAAAAATTTGGGAGTGGTATATGCTACATTTAGCAGTGCCTTCAGAAAGTATTCACATGCCTCCACTTTTTCCACATGTTGTTGTGTTACAGCCTGAATTTAAAATGGATTAAATAGAGGTTATTATTTTTTACTGGCCTATACACACACATTACCCCATAACATCAAAGTGGAAATATGTTTTTGGACATGTTTTACAAATTAATAAAAAATGAAAAGCTGAAATGTCTTGAGTCAATAAGTATTCAACCCCTTTGTTATGGCAAACCCACATAAGTTCAGGAGTAAAAATGTGCTTAACAAGTCACATAATAAGTTGCATGGACTCTGTGTGCAATAATAGTGCACCCCACAGGTACAATTATCTGTAAGGCCCCTCAGTCGAGCAGTGAATTTCAAACACAGATTCAACAACAAAGACCAGGGAGGTTTTCCAATGGCTTACAAAGAAGGGCACCTATTGGTAGATGGGTAAAAAAAAACATTGAATATCCCTTTGAGCATGGTGAAGTTATTAATTACACTTTGGATGGTGTATCAATACACCCAGTCACTACAAAGATACAGGTGTCCTTCCTAACTCAGTTGCCAGAGAGGAAGGAAACCGCTCAGGGATTTCACCATGAGGCCAATGGTGACTTTAAAACAGTTACAGAGTTTAATGGCTGTGATAGGAGAAAACTGAGGATGGATCAACAACAGTGTAGTTACTCCACAATACTAACCTAATTGACAGGGTGAAAAGGAGGCTTGTACAGAATACAAATATTCCAAAACATGCATCCTGTTGGCAACAAGGCACTAAACTAATAACGCCAAAAATGTGGCTAAGCAATTAACTTTATGTCCGGAATACAGTGTTATGTTTAGGGTAAATCCAATACAACACATTACGGAGTACCACTCTCCATATTTGCAAGCATAGTGGTGGCTGCATCATGTTATGGGTATGCTTGTCATCGTTAAGGACTGGGGAGTTTTTCAGGATAACAAAAGAAACGGAATGGAGCTAAGCACAGGCAAAATCCTAGAGGAAAACCTGGTTCAGTCAGCTTTCCACCAGACACTGGGTGATGAATTCACCTTTCAGCAGGACAATAACCTAAAACACAAGGCCAAATCTACACTGGAGTTGCTTACCAAGAAGACAGTGAATGTTCCTGAGTGGCCAAGTTACCGTTTTGACATAAATCTGCTTGAAAATCAATGGCAAGACCTGAAAATGGTTGTCTAGCAATGTTGAAAAGAATAATGGGAAAATGTTGCACAATCCAGGTGTGGTAAGCTCTTAGAGACATACCCAGAAAAACTCACTGCTGTAATCGCTGCCAAATGTGATCCTAACATGTATTGACTCAGGGGCTTTGAATACTAATCTGATCAAGATAAATTAGTGTTTTATTTTTCATAATATTTTTTTTGAATTGTTCTTCCAATTTGACTAGAGTATTTTGTGTAGATCGTTGACAAAAAATTACAATTACATCCATTTTAATCTAACTTTGTAACAACAAAATGTGGAAAAATCAAGGGGTATGAATACTTTCTGAAGGCACTGTAATGACATTTGCATAGTACTAGCATTATGGGCTTCACGTGAGGTTCTTTTGTGTGATCACGTTGGTTAATTGCCCAAGACACAACAGTCCATAGCCCACACATGGGTCAAATAAGAGAAAGGACAGAATTGCAAAGCGTAATTGTTATTCTGCAGTAAACCATTGAATAATAATATAAAGGCATGGCACAACTATACCCTAATATATATTTTAAATATTATCCTATATTTAGAATCAAAACAAATGCATCTCTTGACATTTAGCAAATGCTTTACCAAGTAAACAAAGCATAATTCCAAATCATGCACTCAAGGTTCTATTCTAAAATCCTGAGGCGTGCAAAGAAGCGACTTCAAGTGTATCCAGGTCCAATGAACTTGCGGCCCTAAGGTGCAGTTATAAATTTGATCGATCAATCCGTCACAAAGCTCTCCAAACAACTCTGCTGCAGCCTTTTGGTGACCCTCCCCGTCTCCACTCCAACACTGAAGCGGGTAACACACTGATTTCTCAGTGCCGAGACCGTCATTTCAGTTTCTAAACAAACTCTGGACAAATGTTGTTTAAAAATTATATATTCCCAAATGGCCTATAGGACTAATTACAACAGTAGTTTGTTAAATGTCCAGAAGCCTACACAGGTTGATTTTTTAATGACCCCTTAATCAAAAACAATTCATTTTTGTTCTAGAGTCTCATTTTCCCATTACAAAGTTTTCTGAATGGTAATGGCAGCTGTAAAAAATATATATATAATTCAGTTAAAAATAAAAATGTATCAGATTTGGCATTTGTGGTGGGTAAAACAGCATGTGACATGCTGAGGTTTCTCTCTTATAGCGTTGTCGAGGAATCACCTCACAGTCACATTAACTAAAGAAAGTAGTAGCAGTTCTAATGTATAATTGGGTGAGTCTTGGACAAGCTATGATAGGCTATATGATATAAAGTAAGTAGGCTAATTCAAGGTTTAGCCTGAATTACAATCTCCCTCGCAGTGAATGCAAGATAAATAGACTCCGAGTGTATCACTGTTGGTGCACAGCTTCAGCAGTATGCCTATCACAGTTGATTGAAATGTCCACGCACAGAGTGTTGTAGTTGTACAACAAAAGTTGCTCAATTAAAGGCCATGTGTTTCAAATGTGTATTTGGGTGTGTGCATGGGTAAAAGATGGTACTGTACTGGTTGAGGTCTGCTGCAAAATGGATATCTAATGTATATCATCTATCTTTATGGTCATTTCAACATATAGGTAAAACCTCAACACTCCCTCAACAATATAATGCATCATTACGTCCATGTAAAAAAAAAGAAAATAGGCCTTTGGGTCAAATTTCGTCGATTGGATAACAATAAGACCATTTGGAGAGGCTCTCTGTTGAGACAAAAACGCATACTGCTGGGCTGGCCGAATGATGTGGAATTCCTCCACCTAAGTGGTCGAACATTCCTGAGGATGCAACGCTGTCAAATATTTCATTGGTGGACGTCATGGAAAAAGTACATGAATTAAACTACGAGGGGCAACTGGGAAGCGGTGACCTCGGATTGCCGTAAAATGACGACAAACACGATCCTCCAACCGTGACATTATGAGCGTAAATCTATATAATTGGAGTGAACCCTTTCCTCCCTCTTTACAATACGTCCATGTAACCAGTAGGCTGCCTAACATGGGTAAGGCGGTAAAGCATGTTATCTAAGAAACATAAAGAAGCTAAATACGGCCAATGTGACTTCAGCCAATGTTCTATAATAACTTCATTATACAATGTTCTGTGGAAAGAAATCAATAGAATTTAGAGGACACCATAACTCGTTTAAAACCACGCAGTAACAATATTTCGACTGACGGAAAATAGTCTATAATATCAACTGAGAGTCCAGAGGGACCATTAATAATTATGCGTAGCTGTCAACAGCTTTTTGCGGAGGGGTTTAACAACGCGCCAGTCATCGGCGCGTCCCCCTTCAACGATCAATGGAGCAACTCGCGTCCCACTGGTTTGGGTAAACATTTAGGGATCAATTAGCCGTGGACATTAGTTTTTCAAAGTGCATGTCAAAGACGAGTGGTGGGGTTAAAGTGTGTGAGAGGGCCATTCGGCGTGTGGACCGTCACGATGTGTTGAAACAAGGGCGTGATTCTCAGAATGAAGTCATCAACGGTAATTAAATGCAGGGGGAAAGAGAGGACGGGAGCGCGCCTGCCCCCTCTCTCTGCGCGCTGGGTGGTCCGCTCCCCTGATAAATGCGTGGGCCTCATTCCAAGCGAGCGCCCGGTGTAGGGACCGGTTAAAACAATACTACTACCTATATACATTTCTTTACTTGGGTTTCAAACTCAGCCGCAACAGCAAATCACACCATTGTACCTCTCGCATGCCCTGTGTAGTTGACAACGGAGATTTGTATATTTTCATATTTGCTTTCCCCTTTGGCAAAAACGTCACGAAGGAGCCAAGCCAACAACGACATTTATTGTAACACAGGCTGTCCTTCAAATACATTTAGGCCTATACACGCTTCAGAACACCATCTTACGTTTTAATAGATAGGCCACATCAAAATGGCATGATTTTAGTTTTCGAAGTTTTATAAAATGAGTAGGCCTAAATAGCCCACAATATTCACGTGTAGACGCATATTTGCAGGACCACTACATTTATTTCTAGAATATTTTAATTCAAAGACTGTTCAAAAAATCTTAGTCAAGAAAAAACAGTAGCCTGTATAGCCTACTTTTATGAGACCCAAAATGTATTAAGACATTTAGTATTTACAATTTGCCAAAGTATCTGTGACTGATTTGAGTTATTGCATATCCAATATGTGCATTAATTACACGATTGTAATCGAGCAATAGCGCATAATAAAATAGTCTAACAACACGGCAGACCAAAACAGCAGAACCACCGCGAGCTAGCCCGGGGAGTGAACCCGCGCACAAGGCGCGCCTGCGTGAGGGTTGAGGGGCTGGGAGCTTGTGCGCTCTCCGGGGAACAATGAACAGTCCACTGTCAACAGATTTAGTCTATGGACCGGCGGCTCTCCACTACACACATACATATAGCCTACCGGTTCAAGGATTAAATGAATAGCCAGAAACTGTTTACATTTAGAATGGTGGATGAGGTGCAATGAAGCGCTTGGAGACCTATAGTAAAAAGTGCTGTTTAAAAACAATACATTTTCTAAATGTAGCCTAATTACTTATTTTCTTATTCTAATTTTCTAAATGATAAGCCTTGTCTAGTGTCATGTTTATGAAAATGATGAGCCTAAGACAGTTCTTTGTTAACAAGGAATACCCTTCGAACTTTCAAAAATGCTAAATAAAGTAGGCCTATGTGCTACACATCGCTTAACTTTGTAACTCAGATTATATTTCTTTCCTATTTTTCTGTGACACTATAGTCTGGTTAGGCTGCCCACCACATTAAAATCAAATGCCTAATTAGACCTTAATATGGTGCCCGCGTCCTATCTAATTCGCACTTCTAACTGCACAACAGGTCTAGTAAATCTCGATTGGAACTAAATTGAGAAGACGGCCCGCAGCCAAATCGCTGTCTTGTTTTAACTGACAAAAGTTGAAAGTGACTTACCTTGATTCGAGCACCATTCTGAGGGGAGAGAGTTTGGTGGGCGTCGATCTGAAGTCCTCATCCGAGTTTCAGTGCTCAGTGTTCGGCTAGGCTCAGGGCGCTCTTCCCCTCTGTTCTCCTGTGTGAACATAATTATACATGATTGAAATCCCCTTTTTGCATTTACGTTGAAAAGTCCTATCCATACAAAAGGAGCTGTCTAAAACGGACATAATGCATCAGATTGAGTATGAGCTGATCTAGCGGGGCTTTTTGCTTGATTTTTTATTTAAAGAAGGCCAGGGAAAATGTTTACATTTTGCTGTATAAACATCCTGCCCATGTTCCTGTCTATCTTTTAAAGAAATCAGCAGCGTGGTTTTGAATAGAGGCATTTTCTTTCAAATAAGCGTATTTTAAGCAGCATTTTAAACATACTCCAAACTTTAATAAGTAAAAGTCAGTGAAATGTGCTATGGTGAGGTTGGTCTGCTGTATCTGACAACTGGAAAACCAGTGTTATATATCACGGTGGTTGTGCACACAAGCTTACTAAAAACATGCATTTTCAATAACTTTTTTTGAAGAAATATTGTCGCTTCGAAAATAAAGACTTTCAACGTTGCAAAGTTCTAGTATAGGCCTCTGTAGCCTGTTGCATTAGGCTTCCATTTATATTCTGAAAACAGATATTCAAGTAAGCTATGTCCTATATTTTAAAAATAATTCCTGTTTCATGAAATAAAAAAAGGATACTTTATTGATCAATAAAGTGTAATTTGAGTGTTAAGAAAGATCCCTTCACTGATTCTGAGTTGGAAAAAAACTGCTCCCAGACAGACTAAAGCCAGGCAGATGTGCGCACACCACAGCCCATCACGATGGAGTGGGAGGGGACTGGGCGGGCCCCGCGCGCCAATGACGTCCTGATGGTCAAGAGCTCGAGCTAGCAAGGCGCTGATGGCAACGGTTAAGTAAAAGGCGAGCTCCTCCGGACGCACGAGAACACACCGACTGAAGTTGAAGTAGCTCCCGTTGCTCCCCCATTTCAATTTGAACACTCACTACGGATTTTAGGGTTCACATTGGCTAAGGAATTTAGGCACCAAAAGGAAGAGCGCAATAACGCACGGTTTACAGAAATTCAGCTTTGCTTTTGACCGTGTGTAGTTCCACAGCATCGAGATTATTGGTAACCATCTTAAACCTTTCTTTGATTATTTATACGAAGTTTCTAGAACTACTTCAAAACGAGGACGTGGATATTTTTGTCAAACATTTTTGCCATTGCGCAGATAGGCTAACTAATGACGGCAGAGATCCAGCAGCCCCCAGCGCAGACTCCTGCCCAGAGCAGCCCGATGTCTGCCCCGGAGAAGCCCCACGGACAGACTACTGTGATGGAGACCGCCTCCTCCACCACTAAAACCAAAAAGACCAACGCAGGGATCCGCCGCCCGGAGAAACCCCCCTACTCTTACATAGCGCTGATAGTCATGGCTATCCAGAGCTCTCCCACCAAACGCCTGACGCTCAGTGAAATTTACCAGTTCCTCCAGAGCCGCTTCCCGTTTTTCAGAGGCTCCTACCAAGGATGGAAGAATTCCGTGCGTCACAACTTGTCCCTGAATGAGTGCTTCATAAAGCTGCCCAAGGGGCTCGGACGGCCCGGGAAGGGCCACTACTGGACTATCGACCCAGCCAGTGAGTTCATGTTCGAGGAGGGATCCTTCCGCAGGAGGCCGCGGGGCTTCAGGCGTAAATGCCAGGCGCTGAAGCCCATGTACAGCATGATGAACGGCCTGGGATTCAACCACCTCCCCGAGTCCTATAACTTCCAGGGAAGCGGCGGGGGCCTGTCCTGTCCGCCCAACGGCTTGTCTCTGGACAGCGGGATTGGGATGATGAATGGACACTTGGCAGGCAACATGGAGGGGATGGGACTGGCCGGGCACTCCATGTCCCACTTGTCGGCCAACAGTGGACATTCCTACATGGGGAGTTGCGCAGGATCCACGGGGAGCGAGTACCACCACGACAATTCAGGCTCGCCCCTCCTCACCAGCGGGGGAGTGATGGAGCCGCATCCCGTCTACTCAAGCTCGGCCTGGGCTCAAGCGCCTTCATCCTCTCTGAATAACGGAGGTTCTTACATCAAGCAGCAGCCACTGTCTCCCTGCAACCCCGGAGCGAACCCGCTGCAGCCCAGTTTACCCACGCACTCTCTAGACCAGTATAATCTTCATCAGAACGGACACAGTAACACGGACTTGCAAGGTAAACGAACATCTCCAAATGATTACGCATGCATTTTACAGTCAGTCATACCCAATAGCCTAAAATGTGTGCGAAATAAACACTAGGCCTAGGCTATAGCCCACTAATTGCTTTGAACCAAATAAAAAACTTCAAAAGTAAATTATAAACGAGGTGAAGAAAAATATGAAAATATCTAGGCCTATGGAGCATTGCTTCGTAGAAGGCAGATACAATCTTAACAAACGAAGATTGCATATAGTAGGACTATAGCAATAATTTAAAGGTCTTTAGGCAGCCTTCGCCTACTGCAATCAGTGCAGTGGGCAAAGATATGGACTGAGCACTGGGCATGCTCAGTGCATTTGTTTTCACATAGGCCTAGGCCTACAACAACTCCAATATGCCACAGAGTTGAAATCGGAAGGAGAAGAACATCGTCTAATTATCTAGCAAGAAGAAGTAATTCGCTTCCTATTAATGGCCAAGGAGTGGGACAACTAACAAACCCTCACTCTGTTTTCCTAATAAATTCCTGGAGGTGGTGAGCGTGGCACGCTTTGGGACATGGGTGCCAACAAAAAAGAAAACAAGCGCAAGCCCGAGCCAGCCAGCTCAAGCCCCGAGGCACACGGTCCTCCGGGATTCGCGTGCGAGCAGGCCACTGTCAATTAGTACTATCCCACCATCGAGCTCTCCAGACGGTTCTCAGCCCCAATCAGAGGGGTAGACAGACCGGGGTTTTCCCAAATTAAATGAACGATTGTCTACCCAAATAATACGATGCACAATATTACAATTCACCCTATAAATAACCAATTAGGCCAACATCAAAAAGCTCAGAAGTCACTTTTGAAAATAGGCCTATTATTTTTTAAACATTTTATTTCTATAGACAAAGGTAAATGTGTTTTATTATTATGGATAAGTTAGGGCTATATGCAATCCCCCAGTGGCAATACTAGTTTATTATCTTTCCTTTCCCAACAAATATGTATTTCTAACTAATTTGCTACCACCTTTTCTTTAAAACGCTGGCCTATATCCTTTTCGACTTGTGGTTCTTACTAGCCTATTCAAAAATACATCCATACGGTTTTTGCCAATTGACAGCAACACACTCACATTGGGTTGGCATGCTATATGGCATAAGGTGATTTAAAATATGATTTACTATTGTATCTGTTTTCTCAGGTATTCCACGGTACCATTCCCAGTCTCCCAGTATGTGTGACCGGAAGGAGTTCGTCTTCTCCTTCAACGCGATGACGTCCTCAACGATGCATTCGCCCAGCAGCAGCTCCTACTATCATCACCAACAGGTCGCCTACCAGGACATCAAGCCCTGCGTCATGTGACAGCACTTACAGTGAATAACGGACATCACTGACTTGAGCCACTAAAGCCAAAGCGGCTGCAGGGCTGAGACGAGCGAGCAACCCAAGGATAGAAGGCAGGCCCTGGAACGCGCTGTAAAGAGAAGCAACAGTAACGCCAGAGAACCCATAAACTAAACTACTTTTCACACAAAAAAGGATTTGGTACAGAGACATAAATACGTGCAAATGCAGATTTTGTTAAACTTCAATGTTGATCTCTCTCAGAAACCAAAAAGGGAGTGGAAATATCACAGAACAGCCTTGTGGTGTAGGCCTAAGCTGTGGGCTTTTTCAAGAAATGTCTGTGTGCCACACAAGAGGTAAAGCAGACACCGGTTGACACTCACCTCATGCATCTCAACCCCAGCTGCCGCTTGGTACTATAGCTCTGAGGGCGGATGACTACCACTTGAGAATATTTTACAATGTACAATTATGTGTATTATTTTTGTTATGCATTCAAAAGATATACTGCGGGGACATTTTCATTGCTCATTTATCCGGGTTAGGCTACTCGGCTCCATCGAAATGATAGTTAGATTTTTATTTTATTTTCTGAGAAGTTTGGACTAAGCTATTAGGCTACACCATGCATTGCATTTTTTAATTAACAACAATACATTATCTGAATTAAGGAAAGATTAAGGCACTTTTTTTGAATAGCAAAGCGCAACTTCTTATTTATTCTGTGCATATTTTTAATTGTACAATTATAGCCACAATCTGGAATTATGCTTTATTGGCAATATTTGCCATGATGCGTTCTTATTTGTTTTAAAACGGAAATGGAAGATAAAGATGTAAGCACTGTTAGTTACATGTCTATTTAGGTGTATATATCCGTGTAGACACCCGTTATTTTTAAGCACTGTATAAATTGTACATGATGTTATGCTGAGTATTTGCATACTCGAGTGTCTTTAGATTAGTCTGTATATTACTACACACGATTTGTATAAAATTAAACGTATTGGCATGCAGTTTGTTTAACTGGCTGAAACACCTATACAATTATTTCTGTTTCCATTATTTTGACACTTCTCGAATGTTCTTTTTTTCCCTAGGTTAAAAAAACGTTTTTTTAGGGACAATTATACATGCTGTTACAGTTCAGTCTATTCCACTGTGTGGTGCAACAGGAAGGCCTTTAAATATTTTTGGGGTGTTCTATTTTAGTTGTCTTCAAACTATTCGTCATAACACAGCCCTTAATATTCAGATATTCTGGTAATCAACCAAATATTTTCATGTGAAAATAGGCCACACATATTTAGGAATTGATTGAGGTTTAGACAAGAATAGGCCTATAGGTGAACACTTCTAATTCATTAGTATAGGTTACATCCATTAGCCTATTGATGGTCATGTTAAAGGAGTTAGCTAACAACACAATAGCCTATGGTTGGATATAAAATAAGACAAATATCTGTTGGAGGTCGAAAACTCATGTCCAATGTGTAACTGTGTAATCGGAGTGTGTTGCAATTAACCCGTAACAAATCAAAGCCAGCAGCCTCGGATTCGGTTTCAAAGAGAGGGAGGAAAACGCGTGGCCACCGCCGAGAACTATTTATCCTTCTCTTATAAAGGCACAACGGGCTCACAGACTGCCTTTTCTGAAATACGGCATTCTGGATGTGGGGTTGTTTTTACTGAAATGTAGTAGGCTGTAGTCAGTATAGCCATTGCTAAATAACATTTAAATTGGAGTTATTATTTTAATGTGTGGTTATGTATTTTTTCAACCTTGAGATTATGGGTTATTCTCACTGATAAAACATTACGTTATCTGGTTTGCAATTTTATTTTTTTAAGTATCCAAATACTTGTTGCTGTAGATGCTTGTAGGCCTACATTGCTAGAGCTAGTAAAGTAAAACATATATTCGAATGAAACAATACAACAAATGCTGCATTCACTATCAAAACGTTTTGACTGTAATATTGAAATACTGGCTGTTCAAATGTAATGTATTGAACCATTAGTGTAAGAAAAAAGATTTAGGACTACTCATATTCTAGAAGTAGCCCTATTATATCAGTGTCTGAAGAAATGCCTCCAATTGCAATGGAAAAATTTAATCACACGAATATTATATTCGGCATTTCAATAGTCACTTCAACTTGATGTTAGTGTTTTTATTATATTCAAGTAACCACATTAGTTGCACTATAACCCGAAAGTTGATTGTAAAAGAAAAAGTTGTTTTTGCTACTTTGAGTATAACAATGAATTAAAACAATAGTTGTTACCTACAAGAACAAATACAGTAATAACAAAACTTAAGTGTTTTCTAAGTCAAGTATTGAGCATATTCTCAGTGATATTCTCACATTGGGCCCCATGCCCTGCTGTGTATGTGTCTGTGTTATCTCACGAGGAGGTGACCACTCTCTGAACTCCAGCGAAATTCCCTTGTATGAGCAGAGCACACAGGGGCAGCAGGCCCAGTAGCTACACACTGCAGTGGAGGGACCACACATTAGCATGCTGATGACGTGAGCCGGGGCGCAGCACCTCTGTGGGGCTGAGATTCCTGCTGGGGCTCCACAGCTGTTCAACGGCCTGGGCTGGATGACAGCTCCATAAAAAGCCTGCCTGGGGTCTGGTCTGGAGAAGCAGACATGCTATGTGCTCGTCCCTCAGCCTGAGTCTAAACTACTCTGAACTGTAGGACACCTCTCTGGCCAAGCCGAGCATTAGTACAGCAGCTATAAGTCACTGTGTTAGGCCCACCAGATGCACACAGGAGGTCGTCACCAGGTTAGGGCGCTGCAGATAGAACAACCTCAAACTGTGGCCAAACTAGGTTCAAATATCTAAGCCATCAGACAATGGGGGGGACATGTCTTGCCAGCCATAATGCCATAGATGTGTGTGTACCTGCTGGTTATACAACATCTCACTTCAGAGGTACTGCATGTTTAGCAATAGATAGCCCAGTGAGGTTCGCACATCCAGTTTACTACGGCTGCTGCTGGTGTTTTTATCTCCTGCTCCCCACATACCACGCTCAGTCAGACTAATTGGACGTGTCAGGCCCTCTGATAGGCTATACCATGTGTTATGCCATTAGCTACCCACTAGTGAGAGGAGCACTGGAAAACAGTCAAATTCTGCCATAATACATAAACAGGTCATATGAGAGGCTAGGACACTTGATGAAGGGTTAAACAAACACACCAGCTCACCATCCATCTTGGTATACTGTTTTCTTCATCTGTTTTAGCTTTAGGTTCATATTTTCCTCAGATTGTTTGTCAGTAGGATAACTTGCAACAATAGCAACACACAGTACTGACAGACTCCAGCAGTGCATGGTGTGTACACAGATCATCATCTGACAGTCATAGGTTGATCAGTCCTGGGTTTTGAGTTATAAAGAAGACAAAATGGTTCAGACTCGATGAACTCAAAGTATGGTTTATTTAGTACACAAAATATCCTGTGAATTCTGATGGCATTACATGTGGGGCATTAAACATTGCCTCTGCACAAAGAGACTAACAGGGAAAACTCCAACCTATCCTTCCTTTGTGACTGGCAGACAGGCCTGCCAGTGTGGATGAAACTTCTGTATAAGAACACTTCAAACGTAAATGGAGTTCGGTGTTATCAATAGCAACCCTAAAAATCATAACGACAAACCAAACTCTGCTTAAGGCATTAAACATATTTTCACACTTCATATTGGTACAGTGAAGGTAGCATCATTCCCTTCCATGAAACACAGCCTTTTATTTCTGCTGGCTTTGCTTCTGTTACGGAGATGAACAGAGAAGCAGGCAGTTACTCGTTATGGTTGAGCTCCTGCTTGGGGGAATCTGCCTCGGCTTCACTCGTACTCTCTCTACTTTCTCTAGCTGTATTTTTGGGGCCTGTATTTGGTCTGGGCCTCCGGTTGCTTGGACCTGGCCTCCTGCCTCCCCTCTGGCTCTTGGCCAGCTCAGCCTGCAGATCGTGGCCGTTCAGGGAGAGCCCCTCCAGGGCGGCCAGGGCCTGGTCTGCAGCCTGTGGGTCCAAGTAGTCCAGGAAGGCCCGATGCTGAGCACCCTGCCAGGTGAGACGGATGGGGGCTGCCTCCCTCTCCCGGAGAGCAGTCTTCAGCTCGCTGACACGCAGCCCGGCAGGGATGCCCCCCAGGTACACTGTGGTCACGGTCAGGGGGGGCCTGCGCTCACGGGGCTCGCCATCTTCCTCTGCCCTCTTGCCTGACCCCATCCCTGTCCCCCTCTCTTCCCCTCCCCCTGCCCCCCTCCCGGCCTCCTCCTCTGCCTCTCCCCCTGCTTCCATCTCTGCCTTCACCTCTGCCCCCCTCACGGAAGCCCCCATTGCGGAATCCCCTGACCCTCCTACCCCCTTCTCTGCCTCCCTCCTGGCCTCCCTCCCCATCACCATCCCTACCCCCCTCTCTGTCCCCCTCCCGCCTCACTCTTGGTGGGCGTCGTCTGGGTTTCTGCTCAGTCTCCTCTCTGGACTCCCCATTGGGGTCCCTCTCAGAGTCCTCTTGGGTGTTCCGTCTAGGCCTGCGCCTGGGCTCACGTCGGGGTCTATCACCCTCTGACCTGGGCTCCCTGTCCCTCCGGGGCTCCCTCCTGGCCCTCTCCCTGGGCTCCGGGGGAGGGTGGGTCCCCAGGGTCACGTCCTTCCCTTGCTCCTCCTCCAAGGCCCGGAGCTTCTTCAGCACAGGGATCTTCTCCAGCATCTCAGCGTTCAGCTGCAGGTACACAACAGGACAGGCTCAGGACCACTAAGGTCATATCACAGCAGGGCTGCTCAAGGTCAGCAAAGGCACTGGGTTAAGGGAAGCCCAGCTCTGGGTCATGCCAAGAAGAATGGGGTTTAGTAAAGTCATGGGTTATAAACGGCATCAAGAAAGCTGCTGTTTGGTGCCTGCTCATGCAGTTGTAGGTGAACATGCAAATGTTCAGTGCATGCTAGATTGCCGATGAACTACACCAACACCCATGCATGACTAGACTACTCAACAAACCTCAAAGGGCACAACAACCAACACAACAGTACTCCATAACAACACATCCATGCTTACAGTACTATACAGTCCATGAATGCAGAGGAAACAGACTGACGGGGTCTTCAGGAGCACTGATAACCTCTCTGACCGTATCATCTTTATTGTGGGGGGATATTCCACTTCCCTGGAAAGCTATATAAAGACAGCTCTCTGATTTCCCAGGGCAGAGCGTGTCTGCTAAGGCTTTGATGGCGGCTGCTCCTGTACAGGATATAATGGGCTATTGTTTTTACTTTGGCCCCGGTGCCCTCTCTTTAACTGGGCCCAGCACAGCCAGGCTGGCCCGGTAGAGAGGCCTTTGATGATCAGACATGGCCTTCCTGTCTACGAGGGTCAGCGTGGGTCCTCAGGACGGGCATGGCCGTCTTAAGGGACCCCAGAGGTAGTGTGTGCGCGTGTGTGTAATGGTTATACTTCTACGGCTAGGTGAGCAAACAAAGCTCAAGCAACACGGTTTGAGGTGCAGCCAAAAGTCACTGGAAAACTACAGAAGATGGGCGCAACTTTGGGCTCATTTTGAAAGCGGTTTTCTAGCTCAAATCATTGAGGTTTCAGCCATTCAGCAACACAGAGCAACTAATAGCAGTCGTATTAGTAAAAGCAGCAGTTGTAGCTTGCAGCAACAGTAGTTAGAACAACTGCATAAGCAATGGAATGAATCATATTGAGCAACAGTAAAACGGGTGAGATTTAGTGTTGTACCTTAGTCCAGATGATGCCCTGTGGCTTGGGGCGTTGGCAGTCTGTCTTGATGACTCTGGTCGGGGTGAGGATGTAGTCCACAGTGAGGTCATGGCTCTCAATCAGATCCTCTGGGATGTCCAGCACCTGCATAAATTCACAGACATCAAGCACAGAAACATATAGCAAAATCATAGGAATATGGAGCATGAAGCAACACTTATCCAGTTTAAGACCAAACACTGTGTGTGACTTCATGTTGTGGGATAACCAACAAGCTAACCTGGCAGTCATGGACGATGGTAACCACCACAGTAGATTCCGTCACAGCCCCCATGCAGAGCATCATGGCATACTCCATGTCCGCAAAGCCCTCTCCTTTACCTATCCGGTAACCTGAGGAGAAAAGAGAGATGAGATTAATCCTAACAGTATGCGTGTTGGTGCTGAGCTGGAACTTTCCTGGACCAGGGTAGGTGACCACAGCCCATAGAGGTATTTTCTCTGGCTCTCACCTTTCTCAGACACGGCCACAGAGCCAACCACCAGAAGATCCACCTGAACCTTGGCATCCAGACCCACAGGGACACTGAACTCCTTCACTCCCTGCAGAGAAGAAAGAAAGAAAGAAAGAAAGAAAGAAAGAAAGAAAGAAAGAAAGAAAGAAAGAACAGGTGCTCCAGATCACAAGAAACATTGGATTCAAAAACTTTTACATTTGAAACCCCACACACCAACTAGTCTGGGAACAAAGCATTTGGTCTTCTATGGTGGATTCACCAAGTTGTATAGTGAGAGGGACAGCATGTTCATGGGGATAATGAATGGGATGTGGTGAATGAAGGAGGTAAAATGAGATGGCTCAGTTGGTAGAGCATGGCGCATGCAACGCCAGGGTTGTGGGTTCGTTTCCCACGGGGGGCCAGTATGAAAAATGTATGCACTCACTAACTGTAAGTCGCTCTGGATAAGAGCGTTTGCTAAATGACTAAAATGTCAAATGTAATGTGCACAGGGGCTGGATGGAGAGGGATGGATAGTGCTGTGTAGGGGTGGGTGTTGGGTGAGAAGTAGTGCTGAGCGATTACTGCTTTTTGTAGGTTATTTTTTTCAACATTAAATGCACTATGCATTATGTGGGTTGAATGCTGTAACACAGACTAAAACAACTAATAAAAGTCCCATGATGGTAGTGACTGCCCATGACTGCTTATCACTTATTAACCAGCAGTTTATCACATTACTTTAATAAAAATATTTCAGTTGTGTATATTACATTTGATGACTATTATTTCATTCCAAGTCATCATCCCATCTCTATGGAGCTGCTGCCTACGCTGTCTGACAAAATCACTATTTCAGTAGTTCTTCCAAGTAAATAAACCATACTTTATGACTGTTGAATAATACCTCACGAAGCAACTGCTCTCTATGTATTCCCTCTTGATCACGCATTCTTCTATCTCTTACGTAGCAGGCGTAAAAGAAACAGACCGGACAAGTAGCAGCACAATGGATTATGGTCATTGAATTTAATGATCAAGTTTTCTGCACTAAACTATTTAGGACATTGGTCTGTTGGAAACTACAACTCCCTACTACATCGCACAGTTAGGGCATGATCTGGTTTATCTCTAGAGAAACTGCCACGCAATGTGAGTCTTGAGCTCACATAAAAAAAAACGTACAAAATGGAATTCAAATAATTGAACCGAAGTCAATTAGTTGTTTAAAAAACAAAAAAAGAACCGACATTTAATTGAATCGCTCAGCACTAGTGAGAAGGGACTGACTCACCTGGGAGGTGGAGCACACTCTCAGTTCTTCTTTACTTGCTCCCTCAGGCGGGACAATCTTATTGAAGAGTCCTGTGCGAAGGCGAGGGGTCGGCACCAGCAGGGTTTTCCTCGCCTAGAAGCAAGAGGCCAGAGTTTAGTAAGCTAAGAGAATATAACCATAGACAGATGAGCTAAGGGCGTCTAATACAAATAACCTAATTCCAGCACTCTATGGTTATGATCTGGTGATGGAGACTCAACACTACTGAACCAATGACCCAGGCTCATGGTGGCCTGTGACCCAGGGATACCTGCAGCACGGCCAGCCTCGCCCCCTCCAGCGGCTTGTCAGGGTCCACCTTCACCTCGTCAGTTTCATTGAATACCTGCAGCTCCGACACCTTGGCGCAGGCTGTGTGGGCACCCTGGGGGCAGAGAGGGGGAGAGGGGGTAAGGAGAGAGGATGTGAGGGCTCACTTACATCCAGGGTGATGTAGCGTGCCTGCTGCTGGGGTCGGTCCGGGTTCACTTTGACTGTCTGGCTGGACTTGAACTCCTGCAGGGCTGAGAGACGGTCACAGGCCGGGACCGCACCCTGACCGCACAGACAACCACACACAGCAAGACAAGCACGCACCCCCCCCACACACACACACAAAGGGTTCAAAAGCATATGTACACCACTGTTAGCCTACTGGTAAAAAATTGGTTTTCCTAAAATAGAGTTTTTACAACAGGATCAAAGACAAAAGTACTATGATAGCTACTAGCTTACAATATGATATAGAAAATAAGGTAGCTAGGCTAGCTATAGCCTGAAGACCCGATGTTGAATTGCATAGAATTGTACTTCGGCAGAAATGAGCGTTTGGATCAGGAAAGTTTACTCTCACGACCTCTACATGCCAGAATGCTGAAAAAAATTATACTGGTTGTCTGTTTGGTTGGTTCTTTTGCAGGTAGGAATGTGAGACAAAACATCTACTGAGTAGCGTTATCAACCCGACCTTCCGTATGCTAGTCATCTGTATATCGTTTGTATTTCCTGTTTCTATTTTCAATACTGATGCAATTTGCACGTGACAAACACTTGCACAATATGGCCGAGCCTAACCGAACGACAAACACTTTCAGCTAATTGTGAGGAAACGTGCATTGGTTGACTGAAGGTATGGCAAATAAATCTGGCAGCACAACCAATTGGCAAACGTACTGCAAATTGAGAAATTATGTGACTAAACTGAATAAAAGAAGAAACTATACTATGAAACAAAGATAAATGATAAAAAGAATGATAGCAAAAAGCTTTGGAGCACCTTAAATGACATTCTGGGAAAAATGGCAAACTCAGCTCCATCATTCATTGAATCAGAAGGCTCATTCATCACAAAACCCACTGATATTGCCAACTACTTTAATGATTTTCCATTGGCAAAATTAGCAAACTTAGGCATGACATGCCAGTAACAAACACTGACACTACACATCCAAGTATAACTGACCAAATTATGAAAGACAAGCATTGTAATTTTGAATTCCGTAAAGTGAGTGTGGAAGTGGTGAAAAAATTATTGTTGTCTATCAACAATGACAAGCCACTGGGGTCTGACAACTTGGATGGAAAATTACTGAGGATAATAGCGGACAATATTGCCACATCTTCAATCTAAGCCTATTAGAAAGTGTGTACCCTCAGGCCTGGAGGGAAGCAAAAGTCATTCATCTACCCAAGAATAGTAAAGCCCCCTTTACTGGCTCAAATAGCCAACCAATCAGCCTGTTACCAACCCTTACTAAACTTTTGGAAAAAATTGTGTTTGACCGGATACAATGCTATTTTACAGTAAACTAATTGACAACAGATTTTTAGCACGCTTATAGGGAATGACATTCAATAAGCACAGCACTTACACAAATGACTGATGATTGGCTGAGAGAAATTGATGATAAAAAGATTATGGTGGCTGTTTTGTTAGACTTCAGTGCGGCTTTTGACATTATCGAGCATAGTTTGCTGCTGGAAAAATGTATGTGTTATGGCTTTCCTCCCCCTGCTATATTGTGGATAAAGAGTTACCTGTCTAACAGATCACAGACGGTGTTCTTTAATGGAAGCCTCTCCAACATAATCCAGGTAGAATCAGGAATTCCCCAGGGCAGCTGTCTAGGCCCCTTACTTTTTTCAATCTTTACTAACGACATGCCACTAGCTTTGAGTAAAGCCAGTGTGTCTATGTACGCGGATGACTCAACAATATACACGTCAGCTACTACAGCGACTGAAATGACTGCAACACTTAACAAAGAGCTGCAGTTAGTTTCAGAATGGGTGGCAAGGAATACGTTAGTCCTAAATGTTTTTTTAATGTTTATTTTTTATTTATTTAACCTTTATTTAACTAGGCAAGTCAGTTAAGAACAAATTATTATTTACAATGATGGCCTACACCAGCCAAACCCGGACGATGCTGGGCCAATTGTGTGCCGCCCTATGGGACTCCCAATCACGGCCGGTTGTGATACAGCCTGGAATCGAACCAGGGGGTCTGTAGTGACGCCTCAAGCACTGAGATGCAGTGCCTTAGACCGCTGGGCCACTCGGGAGCATGTTTCAAAAACTAAAAGCATTATATTTGGGACAAATGATTCACTAAACCCTAAACCTCAACCAAATATTGTAATGAATAATGTGGAAATTGAGCAAGTTGAGGTGACTAAACTGCTTGGAGTAACTCTGGATTGTAAACTGTCATGGTCAAAACATGTTGATACAACAGTTGCTAAGATGGGGAGAAGTTTGTCCATAATAAAGGGCTGCTCTACCTTCTTAACAACACTATCAAAAAGGCAGGTCCTACAGGCCCTAGTTTTGTCACACCTGGACTACTGTTCAGTCGTGTGGTCAGGTGCCACAAAGAGGGACTTGGGAAAATTACAATTGACTCAGAACAGGGCAGCACGGCTGGCCCTTAAATGTAGACGGAGAGTTAACATTAACAACATGCATGTCAATCTCTCATGGCTCAAAGTGGAGGAGAGATTGACTTCATCACTACTTGTTTTTGTAAAAAGTGTTGACAAGCTGAACGCACCGAGCTGTCTGTTTAAACTACTAGCACACAGCGTGGGACACCCATGCATACCCCAAAAGACATGCCACCAGAGGTCTCTTCACAATCCCCAAGTCCAGAACAGACTATGGGAGGCGCACAGTCCTACATAGAGCCATGACTACATGGAACTCTATCCCACATCAGGTAACTGATGCAAGCTGCAGAATCTGATTAAAAAAAACAGATTAAAATACACCTTATGAAACAGCGGGTACTGTGAAGAGACACACAGGTACAGATACGCATACACGCGCTAGCACACACACCTACATTGTAATATTGTTGTATGGTGGTATTATACATGTTGTATTATATATATATATATATATATATATATATATATATAGTGGTGTAATAATGTTTCATGATGTACTGTTTTATATTTTGTTTTATGTGTGATGCAAGTACCTTAATGTGTTTGGACCCCCGGAAAGGCAGCAGCTAATGGGGATCCCTAACAAATACAAATACATGTGGTAACATTCGGCTATTGTTTACATATTGTGCATTAAGTGCAATGTGTCAACAGATTGAAAATACAAGTAACAGAACCTACTGGCGACTGTTGATACCCTAGCTCCACCTCCTACAGCCAAAAGGACCAACAGCGTGTACAACCGGTAAAGTGTAAATATGATTTTATTCAACTTGACTTGTAGAGACTACAGAGTTTTTTTTACAGCTTCTTCTTTCAAACTGATGTCATGGTGTAACCATGGTAACAGTCTGATGTTTAGGTAAGGCTAGCTAGCTACATTTATTAGTGCAGACCAGTGGCTGTGGAGAGTGCACAATGAACGTTTGACAAGACTTTTCAAAATGGCTATATGGGACCAGCACATGCAAAATACAAATTTAAACTACACAGACAAACAAGAGGGTGCAAACTTATTAAGAGGGCTAGGTTTAGGAATAGTTCAATCAAAATGCAGTACACTGAACCTCCAGAAATGCCCTACCTTAAAATTGGGGATTCTGTTGTGCACAGGCCTTGGAAAGTTTGCAAGATTCTTAGCTTCAATGTAATCCCAAACTTTCTCTCGGATGTCCCATTTCGTGGCCCCTAAACAGAAAACAATTAACATGCTTGATGAAATGGCAGTTTTGAAGAAGGGGTAATGTAAATAGCAACTTCATTACGGCAACTGCTAGGCTACCATCCATTGGCATGCGTTAGCATTAGTGACTTTACGCCAAACACGCAGCAATCATTTACCGGGATTAATCGTAATAACGGCCTCCATTGTCCTCTCGTCGAAGATGCAGACAATTCTCACAAATCACTGACGATTAGTCAAACTATAACAAAGTAACCACAGTTTGATTTGCGCACGTGGGAGTTCTGTAACATTGTAGCAACAGCTGCTTGTCAGGGTTGTTTTTTTCTGTATGGTAGCTCGGTGAGACCAAACCTTACACCGTCAAAAGCAAACGTGGGGTGCATTCATTAAGCCAATTCTGTTACAAAACGTTTCTTAAACGAAAGCAACCACTACCAACGGGGGGGGGACATACCTGAATTTGTCCAATAGAAACGCTCGTTTTAGAACTTTTGCAACTCTTTGGACAAACGATTGCAGCTGTCGATTCTCCGTTGACAAATCGCACACTGCACACAGTGCCTGGGACATTTATTTAGCCAATCAGATAGGTGTAGTTCAATATTTTATTACTAAGCAGAAGGACAATCGTCAAATCAGTCACACACTTAATTATTTTATGGATCTATGGCTTTAATGGACTTAATGGACATGTGATAAAAACAGGCTACATGATAACAGTAATGTTACATAACAATTGATATATATAAAAAATAAAAAATAGAAGAGTAAACCATTACAGAAAATCTGGAATATTAAAATGGTCAGAATAAGATAACAAATAAGGAAAAGGCAAAAATGCAGTGTAACAGCATTATGCAAAGAAATACTAATATAACCTAATAGCAGACTGTTTGGCATCACTGGAGTGGAGGGCAACAACATGGACAGTCCTAGAACAGCATTTGACATAGTCAGTGGGGTAAAGTATTTAAGTAAAAATACTTGAAAGTACTACTTAAGTCGTTTTTTGGGGTATGTATACTTTACTTTACTATTTATATTTTTGACAACTTTTACTTTTACTTCACTACATTCCTAAAGAAAATAATGTACTTTTTACTCCATACATTTTCCCTGACACCCAAAAGTACTCTTTACATTTTAATGCTTAGCAGGACATGAAAATGGTCCAATTCACGCACTTATCAAGAGAACACCCTGGTCATCCCTACTGCCTCTGATCTGGTGGACTCACTGAACACAGATGCTTCATTTGTATGATGTCTGAGTGTTGGAGTGTGCCCCTGGCTATCCGTCTGTTTTGCTTAATATAAGGAATTTGAAATTATTTATACTTTTACTTTTACTTTTGATACTTAAGTATATTTTAGCAATTACATTTACTTTTGATACTTAGGTATATTTAAAACCACATACTTTTAGACTTAAACTCAAGTAGTATTTTACTGGGTGACTTTCACTTTTACTTGAGTCATTTTCTATGAAGGTATCTTTACTTTTACTCAAGTATGACAATTGAGTACTTTTTGCACTACTGGACACAGTGAACATTCATTTCTACAGGTCATTGTGTGTGTCTTTGTGTCCAGCAGTCTGCAGTATTTTGGGGAAGTCTTCTGTCCAGAACTGGGCTCTCTTCTTCTCTGAGACACTGCCCAGCCCAAGGTTGGCCTGGATCAGTAGACACTCTTCTTCTGTGGTGAATGTCGGCCAATCAAACATATTCTCTCCATTAGGGTTACTACAGGAACAGAGGGAGAGACAGAGGAGACAGACAACAACAACCCATTGGCATCATATGAGTGGGTGCACTTATAACTACTTACTTTTACATATGTACACTACTACTATGACCGAATGCAATTGGTTATTGATCTCCTATTATGGACTATATTGAGTATCCACTATAAGTAGATGTATAAAGCATACTTGGTATACAGTAGTAAATATGTTTGCATACAGTAGGGAGTCTTAAACTGTCCTTTGTCTAATATGAACTGAGAAACTATGTTCTGTAACTTATTTAGAAATCAATGTATTCAGAGAAAACTCGGAACTTCTGGCGGAATGAAAACTTGATTACATCATGACAGAAATCTGGTTCTTGTTACATGTCATATCTGTGTTGAAGCTTCTCCAACTAAATACACCCAGAGAGAGAGAGCGACAGAGAGAAAGAGAGAGAGAGAGTATGAGAAAAAATAGGGGGAGAGAGACAGAGAGAAAGAGAGTGAGAAGAGATAAAGAAAGAAAGAGAGCGAGAAAGAGAAAGAGAACAAGGAAGGGATCTCTCACCCTGTTCTGGCAAAGTTAGTCCAGTATTTCATCATGGTCCTGCTAAGCTGTCGTTCCTCCTCTGTCGTGTTATCTATGAGTGGAAAACGTTTTTAGTTTCCATCGTTTCCAAGAAAAGCTGCAGAGATACAGGACAGGCTCAGCAGAATGATCTTGTCCAAAATATAATCTCTCTCAGTCTTTTGTCACTTAACAGTATTAACATCTGATTATGTTTATTTCACAGTAACTTATGACTCCTGTTATTGTTATCGACAGTTCCTCCAGAATTTGATATGAAAACAAGGTTTTCAAATATATTTAGCCTACAATTACTCCAGAATAATAAACATTTTCTACCTAACATCACTATGTCATCCGTCCAAAAGGGGGCGCCAAACACAAAGCCAACCTCATCAAAGTGGTCTGCTTTAACAAAGACTGGCCTGCTAGTATTGAACATGGAGGGGCGCTGCTGGAACTCATAGTAGTATAAAGCAACCAGAATCTTGCATAGACAGAGAGAGAGATACATTACACTCATATCTGTGAATACCAACACAACATGTCTGTCATCAACTACAACATGTCTCAATCATTTAGATATTAGTTAAAGTATGTCTTAAAATAATTTCTTCATAATAATTATTAAATCATGTATTCCAGGAGGTTTCTAAAGAAAAATCAGGCATCTGATTGGTATAGTTCCCAGTGGATTCCTCACCTCTACACCCCCTGGCTCCCTGGATCCCTGGGATCACAATCAGTAGATCTCCCATAAGCTCCAAGAAGGCATCTCTGATCCCAACAGGGTCCTTCATGTCACCAAAGTACTCCTCTACGATGATCCCCAGGGCAGAGTCTGGCAGACGCTACCAGGGAGATACAAGGTTTAAAAGACAGCTCATGGACCAGACTGCTAGATAATTATATTATAAAGCTGCCACCAGGGTTGGGGAGTAACTGATTACATGGAATCTGATTACAAAAAAACTGTAACAAGTGGATTTTTATTATAATATACTGTGTATATATATATATATACAGTACCAGTCAAAAGTTTGGACACACCTACTCATTCAAAGGTTTTTCTTTATTTTTACTATTTTCTACGTTGTAGAATAATAGTGAATACATCAAAACTATGAAATAACACATATGGAATCATGTAGTAACCAAAAAAGTGTTAAACTAATCAAAATATATTTTATATTTGAGATTCTTCAAAGTAGCCACCCTTTGCCTTGATGACGGCTTTGCACACTCTTGGCATTCTCTCAACCAGCTTCATGAGGAATGCTTTTCCAACAGTCTTGAAGGAGTTCCCACATGTGCTGAGCACTTGTTGGCTGCTTTTCCTTCACTCTACAGTCCAACTCATCCCAAACCATCTCAATTGGGTTGAGGTCGGGTGATTGTGGAGGCCAGGTCATCTGATGCAGCACTCCATCACTCTCCTTGGTCAAATAGCCCTTCCACAGCCTGGAGGTGTGTTTTGGGTCATTGTTCTGTTGAAAAACAAATGATAGTCCCACTAAGCACAAACCAGATGGGATGGTGTATCGCTGCAGAATGCTGTGGTAGCCATACTGGTTAAGTGTGCCTTGAATTCTAAATAAATCACAGACAGTGTCACCAGCAAAGCACCACCACACCATCACACCTCCTCCACCATGCTTCATGGTGGGAACCACACATGCGGAGATCATCCGTTCACCTACTCTGCGTCACACAAAGACATGGCGGTTGGAACCAAAAAATCTCACATTTGGACTCATCAGACCAAAGGACAGATTTCCACCGGTCTAATGTCCATTGCTCGTGCTTCTTGGCCCAAGCAAGTCTCTTCTTATTATTGGTGTCCTTTAGTAGTGGTATCTTTGCAGCAATTTGACAATGAAGGCCTGATTCATGCAGGCTCCTCTGAACAGTTGATGTTGAGATGTGTCTGTTACTTGAACTCTGTGAAGCATTTATTTGGGCTGCAATCTGAGGTGCAGTTAACTCTAATGAACCTATCCTCTGCAGCAGAGGTAACTCTGGGTCTTCCTTTCCTGTGGTGGTCCTCATGACCGTTTCATCATAGCGCTTGATGGTTTTTGCGACTGTACTTGAAGAAACTTTCAAAGTTCTTGAAACTTTCCGGATTGACTGACCTTCATGTCTTAAAGTAATGACGGACTGTCATTTCTCTTTGCTTATTTGAGCTGTTCTTGCCATAATATGGACTTGGTCTTTTACCAAATAGGGCTATCTTCTGTATACCACCCCTACCTTGTCACAACACAACTGATTGGCTCAAACGCATTAAGAGGGAAAGAAATTCCAGAAAGAAATTTTTAACAAGGCACACCTCTTAATTGAAATGCATTCCAGGTGACTACCTCATGAAACTGGTTGAGAGAATGCCAAGAGTGTGCAAAGCTGTCATCAAGGCAAAGGGTGGCTACTTGAAGAATCTCAAATATGTTTAACACTTTTTTGGTTACTACATGATTCCATATGTGTTATTTCATAGTTTTGATGTCTTCACGATTATTCTTTAATGTAGAAAATAGTAAAAATAAGGAAAAACCCCGGAATGATTAGGCGTGTCCAAACCTTTGACTGGTACTGTATATATATGTTTTTATATATTTTATACATTTATCTAAAATAACATCATCACTACTGCATACAGAGCACAGGAGGCTGCTGAGGGGAGGACAACTCATAATAATGGCTGGAACGGAGCAAATGGAATGGCATCAAACACATGGAAAACGTGTTTGATGTATTGGATACCATTCCACCATTCCGCTCCAGCCATTACCACAAGCCCATCCTCCCCAATTGAAGTGCCACCAACTTCCTGTGATACATAGTGATATTGTTGGGGAAAGTTACTAATAAGCTAATGAAAAGTAATTTCTCTGTCACACACACACACAAACATCCAAGATGATCGAATTCAGATGGACTAGAAACACACACACACACACACACACACATGCACACAGGCCGACGCACACACACTACAGGCTCTCCTAGGCTGAACATGTAATGATTGTACTAATAATGACTTGTATTAAATGAGTAACTATTGACTGTGACCTATGATAACCAACTAATTACCAGGCTTATGAGGCCTTAAGAACACATCCTTGTTTAAACTGTAATAACCAGGATAATACTAAAAATACTAACACTTAGTCACAAAAGCAACATATATGCTGAGACAGAAGAGCAAATTGGCTGAAATAGGCAGAAAGCAATATAAACGTGATGACAGATGATTAATATGCAATTCCCTGACACTGGTGGTTCTCAGAGAATGTATCTCTTCACATATATTTCCCAGAGCATACAGACTTGTTTTGTAGATAATCTAGAATACTCTATTTTTCCTTATCATGCAGCTGCAAGACTTGTCTTCGTCTTATTCGACAAATCCCATTCTTCAGCCTGCCTATTATCAGACAGCAAGATTGCTTTGTTTCTATGATACATTTTATGTACAAACGCCATTCATATTTTGCATACAACCTACCCACCGTTCTATATTAACCAATCAAGTAGCAGTCTTGTGTGACAATCAAAGGAGGAACTCTCTAGGACCTCCTCTTAAATCTACAGGTTTATAAT
>NW_025535538.1:0-93229 GCF_020615455.1 Coregonus clupeaformis
CTACTGATATACTAACAGTTACACTCCTCACCTGACCTAAACAGATACACCACTGACACTACTAACAGATACACTTACTGATACACTAACAGATACACTTCACTGATATACTAACAATGCACTACTGATCAGCTACGGATACACCGCCGACGACTACGGATACACTCTGATATGCTAACAGATGCACTGCTGATATGCTAACGGATGCACCGCTGACGTGCTAACGGATGCACTGCTGATGTGCTAACGGATGCACTGCTGGTGTGCTAACGGATACACTGCACTGATGTGCTAACGGATGCACTGCTGTGCTAACATGCGGATACACTGCTGGTGCCGAGCTGCTGATGTACAACGGTGCGCCGGATGCTACGGATACACTCCGCTAAGGGATCACTCGAAACGTACACTGAGCATGCTAACGGATACACTACTGATTGACTAACGGATGCACTACCACTGATTGCTAACGGATACACTGCTGATATACTAACGGATACACTACTGATATACTAACGGATACACTGCTGATATATACAGATACGCTACTGATGTGCTAACGGATACACTGCTGACGTACTAACGATACACTATGACATAACTAACGGATACACTACTGACGTGCTAACGGATCCTGGAGTCCTGCTAACAGATGCGCTGCTGATGTGCTAACGGATGCGTACTGCTGATGTACTGGCGATGCACTGCTGATATACCGGTAGCGGGATGCCTTCGGATGCACTGCTGACGTGCTAGCGGATGGCACTGCTGATATGCTAACGGATCGTGCTGGCGCTAGTGCACTGCTGATTGCTAGCGGATACACTGCTGATGTGCTAGCGGATGCGCTGCTGATATGCCTAACTGATACACTGCTGATATACCTAACAGATACACTACTGATATGCTAACAGATACGCTCTGATATGCTAACGGATACGCTACTGATATACTAACGTACACTACTGATATACTAACGGATACACTACTGATATGCTAACGGATGCACTACTGAGTATGCTAACGGATACGCTACTGATATGCTAACGGATACACTGCTGACATGCTAACGATAACTGTTGCTAACGGATGCACTGCTGTATGCTAACGGATACACTGCTGGTATCTACGGATGCACTGCTGCATGCTAATCGGATGCACTGCTGATGTGCTGATGCACTGCTAATGTGAACGCCGTTGCTAACGGATGCACTGCTGATGTGCTAACGGATGCACTGCTGATGTACTAACGGATGCACTGCGACATGCTAACGGATGCACTGCTGATGCGCTAACGGTGCCTGATGCTAACGGATGCACTGCTGATTATGCTACGGATGCACTGCTGATATGCTAACGGATGCACTGCTGATGTGCTAACGGACGCTGCATGCTAACGGACGCACTGCTGTATGCTAACGGATGCGCTGCTGATGCTAACGGATACACCGCTGACATTGTAGCTATGGATGCTCTGCTGATGACTAACGGATGCACTACTGATTGCTCGGATGCGCTGCTGACGCTAACGTGCCTGCGGTGCTAACGGTACACTGCTGATATGCTAACGGATACACTGCTGATATACTAACGATACACTACTGATATCTAACGTGCACTACTGTATACTAACAGATGCACTACTGATATACTATCAGATGCACTACGACGTGCTAACGGATGCACTGCTGACATACCCTTAACAGATACGCTACTGTATGCTAACGGATGCACTACTGATATACTAACGGATAACTGCTGACATGCTAACGGATACACTACTCGACATGCTAACGGATACACTGCTGATATGCTCGGTACACTACTGATATGCTAACGGTACACGCATTCTAACCATTTGGATGCACTGCTGCATGCTAACGGATGCACTGCTGACAGTAGATGCTGCGATATGAACACATGCGTATGCTAGCAGATGCACTGCTGATGTGCTAACGGATGCACTGCTGAATGCTAACGGATGCACTGCTGATACGCTAACGGACGCACTGCTGATGTACTAACGGATGCACTGCTGATGTGCTAACGGATGCACTGCCGCATGCTAGCGGATACACTGCTGATGTACTAACGGATACATACTGTGTGCTAACGGATGCACTGCTGACGTACTAACGGATGACTGCTGATGTGCTAACGGATACACTGCTGATTATGCTAACGGATGCACTGCTGATGTGCTAACGGATACACTGCTGATATGCTACGGATGCACTGCTGTGTATAACGGATGCACTGCTGCATGCTAACGGATGCACTGCTGTATGCTAACGGACGCACTGCTGATGTGCTATCGGATGCACTGCTGACATGCTAACGGATGCACTGCTGATGTACTTGCGGAGCACTGCTGGTATGCTAACGGACGCACCGCTGTGTGCTAACGGATACACTGCTGGCGGGTGCTAACAGATACACTGCTTGTGCTAACGGATGCACTGCTGATGTGCTAACGGATGCACTGCTGTGTGCTAACGGATACACTGCTGATGTGCTAACGGATACACTGCTGACGTACTAACGGATGCACTGCTGATATACTAACGGATATCACTGCTGACATGCTAACGGATACACTGCTGACATGCTAACGGATGCACTGCTGATATGCTAACGGATGACTGCTGATATACTAACGGATACACTTGATATGCTAACGGATACACTGCTGATGTGCTAACGGATGCACTGCTGATGTGCTAACGGATGCACTGCGATGTCAACGGATACACTGCTGATATGCTAACGGATGACTACTGATGTGCTAACGAATGCGCTGCTGACGTGCTAACGGATACACTCGACATGCTAACGGATGCACTGCTGACGTGCTAACGGATACACTGCTGGGTGTGCTAACGGATGCACTGCTGGTGTACTAGCGGATGCACTGCTGATATGCTAACGATGCACTGCTGGTGTACTAGCGGATGCACGCTGATGCTACGGATGCACTGCTGACGTACTGCGGATGCACTGCTGCTGGCGATGCTAACGGATGCACTGCTGATGTGCTAACGGATGCACTGCTGATTGCTAACATGCGCTGATGCTAACGGATACACTTCTGTATGCTAACGGATACACTGCTGATGCGCTAACGGATGCGCTGCTGCATGCTAACGGATGCACTGCTGATATGCTAACGGATGCGCTGCTGATGTGCTAACGGATGCACTGCTGGTGTGCTAGCGGATGCACTGCTGATGTCTAACGGATGCACCGCTGACATGCTAACGGATACACTGCTGATGTACTCGGATACGCTGCTGATGACTAACGGACGCACTGCCGATGTACTAACGGATGCACTGCTGATATGCTAACGGATGTCACTGCTGATGTGCTAACGACTGCTGATATGCTACGATACACTGCTGATGTACTAACGGATACACTGCTGACATGCTAACGGATACACTACTGATATGCTAACAGATACACTACTGATATGCTAACAGATACACTGCTGATGTACTAACGGATACACTGCTGATGTGCTAACAGATGCACTGCTGATATGCTAACGGATACACCGCTGACGTACTAGCGGATGCACTGCTGATGTACTAACAGATACACTGCTGATATACTAACGGTTGCACTACTGATATGCTACGGATACACCGCTGCGTGCTACGGATGCACTGCTGATGTGCTAACGGATGCCACTGCTGACATGCTAACGGATACACCACTGACATGCTAACGGACGCACTGCTGACGTGCTAACAGATGCACTACTGATATGCTAACGGATACACTGCTGATATGCTAACGGATACACTGCTGCGCTCGGAGCACTGCTGATGTACTAACGGATGCACTGCTGATATGCTAACGGATACACTGCTGATGTGCTAACAGATGCACTGCTGACGTACTAACGGATGCACTGCTGATATGCTACGGATGCGCTGCTGATGTACTAACAGATGCACGCTATTGCCTAACGGATGCACTGCTGACATGCTAACGGATGCACTGCTGATGTGCTAACGGATGCACTACTGATGTACTAACGGATGCACTGCTGATGTTAACGGATGCACTGCTGATGTGCTAACGGATGCACTGCTGGTGTGCTAACGGATACACTGCTGATGTGCTAACGGATGCACTGCTGATATGCTAACGGTGCGGATGCACTGCTGATATGCTAACGGATGCACTGCTGATGTGCTAGCGGATGCACTGCTGATGTGCTAACGGATGCACTGCTGTATGCTAACGGATGCACTGCTGACGTGCTAACGGATGCACTGCTGATGTGCTAACGGATGGGCACTGCTGACGTATGCTAACGGATCGGATGCACTGCTGATATGCTAACGGATGCACTGCTGACGTACTAACGGACGCACTGCTGTGTGCTAACGGATACACTACTGATGTGCTATCGATTGAGCACTACTGGCATGCTAACGGTCCTGCTGGTGTGTAAGATACACTACTGACAGCTAACAGATACACTGCTGACATGCTAACAGATACACTGCTGTATGCTAACAGATGCACTGCTGATGGCTAGCGGATACACTACTGATGTGCTAACGGATACACTGCTGACGTACTAACGGATGCGCTGCCGATATGCTACGATGCACTGCTGTGTGCTAACGGATCACGCTGATAGGTACGATACACTACTGTATGCTAACGGACGCACTGCTGATATGCTAACAGATACACTGCTGACATACTAACAGATACACTACTGATATGCTAACAGATACACTACTGATATACTAACAGATACACTACTGACGTGCTAACGGATACACTGCTGATATACTAACGGATACACTGCTGTGTACTAACGGATACACTGCTGACGTGCTAACGGATGCACCGCCGACGTGCTAACGGATGCGCTGCTGATGTACTAACGGATGCACTGCTGATGTGCTAACGGTGCACTGCTGATGCTAACGGATGCACTGCTGATGTGCTAGCGGATACACTGCTGACGTCTAACGGATGCACTGCTGATGTGCTAACGGATACACTCTGTATGCTAACGGATGCACTGCTGATGTGCTAGCGGATGCACTGCTGATGTATCTAGCGGATGCACTGCTGATGTACTAACGGATGCACTGCTGATATGCTAACGGATGCACTGCTGATGTGCTAACGGATGCGCTGCTGTGTGCTAACGGATGCACTGCTGATGTGCTAGCGGATGCACTGCTGATTGCTAACGGATGCACTGCTGATGTACTAACGGATGCACTGCTGACATACTAACGGATACACTGCTGATGTGCTAACGGATACACTGCTGATATGCTAACGGATACAGATACACTACTGACATGCTAACGGATACACTACTGATATACTAACTACATGCTGATGTACTAACGGATACACTACTGATATACTAACGGATACACTACTGATATACTAACGGATGCACTGCTGACATGCTAACGGATACACTGCTGATATGCTAACGGATACACTGCTGATGTGCTAACGGTGCACTACTGATATGCTAACGGATACACTACTGACGTGCTAACGGATGCACTGCTGATGTGCTAACGGATGCACTGCTGACATGCTAACGGATGCACTACTGATGTACTAACGGATACACTGCTGACATGCTACGGATGCACTGCTGTGTGCTAACGGATGCACTGCTGACGTGCTAGCGGATACACTGCGATGTACTAACGGATGCACTGCTGATGTGCTAACGATGCACTGCTGACGTACTAACGGATACACTGCTGCATGCTAACGGATGCACTGCTGTGTGCTAACGGATGCACTGCTGATATGCTAACGGATGCACTGCTGATGTGCTAACGGATGCACTGCTGACGTGCTAACGGATGCACTGCTGACATGCTAACGGATGCACTGCTGATGTGCTAACGGATACCTGCTGATGTGCTAACGGATGACTGCTGACATGCTAACGGATGCACTGCTGTGTGCTAACGGATGGCTGCTGATGTGCTAACGGATGCACTGCTGATGTGCTAACGGATGCACTGCTGATGTGCTAACGGATGCGCTGCTGCGTGCTAACGGATGCACTGCTGATGTGCTAACGATGCACTGCTGATGTACGGATACTCTGTGCTAACGGATACACTGCTGATGTGCTAACGGATGCACTGCTGATGTGCTAACGGACGCACTGCTGACATGCTAACGGATGCACTGCTGACGTGCTAACGGATGCACTGCTGATGTGCTAACGGATGCACTGCTGATTGCTAACGGATGCACTGCTGACGTGCTAACGGATGCACTGCTGACGTGCTAACGGATGGCTGCTGATATGCTAACGGATGCACTGCTGTATGCTAACGGATGCACTGCTGACGTGCTAACGGATGCACTGCTGATGTGCTAACGGATGCACTGCTGATATGCTAACGGATGACTGCTGATGTGCTAACGGATACACTGCTGCATGCTAACGGTGCACTGCTGATGTGCTAACGGATGCACTGCTGCTGTATGCTAACGGATGCACTGCTGCGTGCTAACGGATGCACCGCTGCATGCTAACGGATGCACTGCTGCATGCTAACGGATACACTGCTGATATGCTAACGGATGCACTGCTGATGTGCTAACGGATGCACTGCTGATATGCTAACGGATGCACTGCTGATGTGCTAACGGACGCACTGCTGATGGCTAACGGATGCACTGCTGATGTGCTAACGGATGCACTGCTGGTGTGCTAACGGATGCACTGCTGATGTAACGATGCACTGCTGATGTGCTAACGGATGCACTGCTGCATGCTAACGGACGCACTGCTGATATGCTAACGGATGCACTGCTGATGTGCTAACGGATGCACTGCTGATGTGCAACGGATGCACTGCTGTATGCTAACGGATGCACTGCTGACATGCTAACGGATGCACTGCTGATATGCTAACGGATGCACTGCTGATGTGCTAACGGATGCACTGCTGATGTACTAACGGATACACTGCTGATGTACTAACGGATGCACTGCTGATGTGCTAACAGATGCACTGCTGACATGCTAACGGATGCACTGCTGATATGCTAACGGATGCACTGCTGATGTGCTAACGGATGCACTGCTGATGTGCTAACGGATGCACTGCTGTGTGCTAACGGATGCACTGCTGTGTGCTAACGGATGCACTGCTGATGTGCTAACAGATGCACTGCTGACATGCTAACGGATGCACTGCTGATATGCTAACAGATGCACTGCTGATGTGCTAACGGATACACTGCTGACATGCTAACGGATGCACTGCTGACTATGCTAACGGATGCGCTGCTGATGTGCTAACGGATGCACTGCTGACGTGCTAACGGATGCGCTGCTGATGGCTAACGGATGCACTGCTGATGTGCTAACGGATGCACTGCTGATGTACTAACGGATGCACTGCTGACATGCTAACGGATGCACTGCTGATGTACTAACAGATGCACTGCTGATATGCTAACGGATGCGCTGCTGACATGCTAACGGATGCACTGCTGATATGCTAACGGATACACTGCTGATATGCTAGCGGATGGCTGCTGATGTGCTAACGGATCACTGCTGTATGCTAACGGATACCTGCTGATGTACTAACGGATACACTGCTGACATGCTAACGGATACACTGCTGCATGCTAACGGATGCACTGCTGATATGCTAACGGATGCACTGCTGATGTGCTAACGGATGCATGCTGATATGCAACGGATGCACTGCTGATGTGCTAACGGATGCACTGCTGATATGCTAACGGATGCACTGCTGACGTGCTAACGGATGCACTGCTGATATGCTAACGGATACACTGCTGATGGCTAACAGTGCACTGCTGACATGCTAACAGATACACTACTGACATGCTAACGGATACACTACTGACATACTAACAGTTAACTACTGATATACTAACAGATACACTACTGACATACTAACAATACACTACTGATATGCTAACAGATACACTACTGATATGCTAACGGATACACTGCTGTGTACTAACGGATGCACTGCTGATGTACTAACGGATACACTACTGACGTGCTAACGGATGCACTGCTGATGTCTAACGGATGCACTGCTGATGTGCTAACGGATGCACTGCTGATGTGCTAACGGATGACTGCTGATGTGCTAGCGGATGCACTGCTGATGTGCTAGCGGATGCACTGCTGATGTACTAACGGATGCACTGCTGATGTGCTAACGGATGCACTGCTGATGCTAACGGATGCACTGCTGACGTGCTAACGGATGCCTGCTACGTACTAACGGATGCACTGCTGATATGCTAACGGATGCACTGCTGGTATGCTAACGGATGCACTGCTGATGTGCTAACGGATGCACTGCTGATGTGCTAACGGATACACTGCTGATGTGCTAACGGATGCGCTGCTGACATGCTAACGGATGCACTGCTGTGTGCTACGGATGCGCTGCTCCGGATGCACTGCTGACGTCTAACGGATGCGCTGCTGACGTGCTAACGGATACACTGCTGATGTGCTAACAGATACACTGCTGATATGCTAACGGATACACTGCTGACGTGCTAACGGATGCACTGCTGCGTGCTAACGGATGCACTGCTGATGTGCTAACGGATGCACTGCTGATATGCTAACGGATGCACTGCTGATGTGCTAACGGTGCACTGCTGATCATGCTAACGGATGCACTGCTGATATGCTAACGGATGCACTGCTGATATGCTAACGGATGCGCTGCTGATGTGCTAACGGATGCACTGCTGACGTGCTAACGGATGCACTGCTGATGTACTAACGGATGCACTGCTGATATGCTAACGGATGCACTGCTGACGTGCTAACGGATGCACTGCTGTGTGCTAACGGATGCACTGCTGATGTGCTAACGGATGACTGCTGATGTGCTAACGGATGCACTGCTGACATGCTAACGGATGCACTGCTGTATGCTAACGGATGCACTGCTGACGACTAACGGATGCACTGCTGATGTGCTAACGGATGCACTGCTGACATGCTAACGGATGCACTACTGATGTGTAACATGCACTGCTGATTGCTAACGGATGCACTGCTGATGTGCTAACGGATGCACTGCTGTGTGCTAACGGATGCACTGCTGTGTGCTAACGGATAACTGCTGCGTGCTAACGGATGCACTGCTGATGTGCTAACGGATGCACTGCTGATGTGCTAACGGATGCACTGCTATGTACTAACGGATGCACTGCTGATGTACTAACGGATGCACTGCTGATATGCTAACGGATGCGCTGCTGACGTGCTAACGGATACACTGCTGACATGCTAACGGATGCACTGCTGATATGCTAGCGGATACACTGCTGATATGCTAACGGATACACTACTGACATGCTAACAGATACACTGCTGATATGCTAACAGATGCACTGCTGATATACTAACAGATACACTGCTGATATGCTAACAGATACACTGCTGATATACTAACGGATACACTACTGATATACTAACGGATACACTACTGATATGCTAACGGATACACTACTGATGTGCTAACGGATGCACTGCTGACATGCTAACGGATGCGCTGCTGACGTGCTAACGGATGCACTGCTGATGTCTAACGGATGCACCGCTGACGTGCTAACGGATGCGCTGCTGATGTGCTAACGGATGCACTGCTGTATGCTAACGGATGCACTGCTGATGTGCTAACGGATGCGCTGCTGACGTGCTAACGGATGCACTGCTGTGTGCTAACGGATGCACTGCTGACATGCTAACGGATGCACTGCTGATATGCTAACGGATACACTGCTGACGTGCTAACGGATGCACTGCTGATGTGCTAACGGAGCACTGCTGTGTGCTAACGGATGCACTGCTGATGTGCTAACGGATGCACTGCTGACGTACTAACGGATGCACTGCTGATGTGCTAACGGATGCACTGCTGACATGCTAACGGATACACTGCTGATGTGCTAACGGATGCACTGCTGATGTGCTAACGGATGCACTGCTGATGTATGCTAGCGGATGCACTGCTGTGCTAACGGTGCACTGCTGATATGCTAACGGATGCACTGCTGATGTGCTAACGGATGCACTGCTGATATGCTAACGGATGCACTGCTGACGTACTAACGGATGCACTGCTGACATGCTAACGGATGCACTGCTGACGTGCTAACGGATGCGCTGCTGATGTGCTAACGGATGCACTGCTGGTGTGCTAACGGATGCACTGCTGATGTACTAACGGATACACTGCTGTGTGCTAACGGATGCACTGCTGACGTGCTAACGGATGCACTGCTGATATGCTAACGGATGCACTGCTGATATGCTAACGGATGCACTGCTGATATGCTAACGGATGCACTGCTGACGTGCTAACGGATGCACTGCTGACGTGCTAACGGATGCACTGCTGATGTGCTAACGGATGCACTGCTGATGTGCTAACGGATGCACTGCTGCGTGCTAACGGATGCACTGCTGCGTGCTAACGGATGCACTGCTGGTGCTAACGGATGCACTGCTGCGTGCTAACGGATGCACTGCTGACATGCTAACGGATGCACTGCTGATGTGCTAACGGATACACTACTGATATACTAACAGATACACTGCTGATATACTAACAGATACACTACTGATATGCTAACAGATGCACTACTGACATGCTAACAGATACACTGCTGATGTGCTAACGGATACACTACTGACATGCTAACAGATACACTGCTGACGTACTAACGGATACACTGCTGATATGCTAACGGATGCACTGCTGACGTGCTAACGGATGCACTGCTGATGTGCTAACGGACGCACTGCTGACGTGCTAACGGATGCACTGCTGACGTGCTAACGGATGCGCTGCTGATATGCTAACGGATGCACTGCTGTGTACTAGCGGTGCCTGCTGTATGCTAACGGATGCACTGCTGATGTGCTAACGGATGCACTGCTGATATGCTAACGGATGCGCTGCTGTATGCTAACGGATGCACTGCCGCGTGCTAACGGATGCACTGCTGTGTGCTAACGGATGCACTGCTGATGTGCTAACGGATGCACTGCTGTATGCTAACGGTGCGCGGATGACTGCTGATATGCTAACGGATACACTGCTGACATGCTAACGGATGCACTGCTGTGTGCTAACGGATACACTGCTGATGTGCTAACGGATACACTACTGATATGCTAACGGATGCACTACTGACATGCTAACGGATACACTACTGATGTGCTAACGGATACACTGCTGATATGCTAACGGATGCACTGCTGATATGCTAACGGATGCGCTGCTGACGTACTAACGGATGCACTGCTGTGTGCTAACGGATGCACTGCTGACGTGCTAACGGATGCACTGCTGTGTACTAACGGATGCACTGCTGATATGCTAACGGATGCGCTGCTGATGTGCTAACGGATGCACTGCTGATGCTAACGGATGCACTGCTGCGTGCTAACGGATGCACTGCTGACGTGCTAACAGATGCACTGCTGATGTGCTAACGGATGCACTGCTTATGCTAACGGATGCACTGCTGATGTGCTAACGGATACACTGCTGATGTGCTAACGGATGCACTGCTGATATGCTAACGGATGCACTACTGATATGCTAACGGATGCACTGCTGATGTGCTAACGGATGCACTGCTGACATGCTAACGGATACACTGCTGACGTACTAACGGATGCACTGCTGACATGCTAACGGATGCACTGCTGATGTGCTAACGGATGCACTGCTGATATGCTAACGGATACACTGCTGATGTACTAACGGTGCACTGCTGTATGCTAACGGATGCACTGCTGATGTGCTAACGTGCACTGCTGACATGCTAACGGATGCACTGCTGATGTGCTAGCGGATGCACTGCTGATGTGCTAACGGATGCACTGCTGATGTGCTAACGGATGCACTGCTGACGTGCTAACGGATGCACTGCTGATGTACTAACGGATGCACTGCTGATGTACTAACGGATGCACTGCTGATGTGCTAACGGATGCACTGCTGATATGCTAACGGATGCTGCTGATGCTAACGGATGCACTGCTGATGTGCTAACGGATGCACTGCTGACGTGCTAACGGATGCACTGCTGATGTGCTAACGGATGCACTGCTGTATGCTAACGGATGCACTGCTGACATGCTAGCGGATGCACTGCTGATATGCTAACGGATGCACTGCTGACGTGCTAACGGATGCACTGCTGATGTGCTAACGGATGCACTGTGATGTCTAACGGATGCACTGCTGACATGCTAACGGATGCACTGCTGATATGCTAACGGATGCACTGCTGATGTACTAACAGATGCACTGCTGATATACTAACGGATGCACTGCTGATGTGCTAACAGATGCACTGCTGATATGCTAACGGATGCACTGCTGATATGCTAACGGATGCACTGCTGATGTGCTAACGGATGCACTGCTGATGTACTAACGGATGCACTGCTGATATGCTAACGGATGCACTGCTGATGTACTAACAGATGCACTGCTGATGTACTAACGGATGCACTACTGACATGCTAACGGATGCACTGCTGATATGCTAACGGATGCACTGCTGATATGCTAACGGATACACTGCTGATGTACTAACGATGCACTGCTGATGTGCTAACGGATGCACTGCTGATGTGCTAACGGATACACTGCTGACGTGCTAACGGATGCACTGCTGACGTACTAACGGATGCGCTGCTGATATGCTAACGGATGCACTGCTGATGTACTAGCGGATGCACTGCTGATATGCTAACGGATGCACTGCTGATGTGCTAGCGGATGCACTGCTGATGTGCTAACGGATGCACTGCTGTGTGCTAACGGATACACTGCTGATGTAACGGATGCACTGCTGATGTGCTAACGGATGCACTGCTGATGTGCTAACGGATGCACTGCTGATATGCTAACGGATGCACTGCTGACATGGTAACGGATGCACTGCTGATGTACTAACGGTGCACTGCTGATATGCTAACGGATACACTACTGTATGCTAACGGACGCACTGCTGATGTACTAACGGATGCACTGCTGACATGCTAACGGATGCACTGCTGATGTACTAACGGATGCACTGCTGATATGCTAACGATGCACTGCTGATATGCTAACGGATGCACTGCTGATATGCTAACGGATACACTACTGATGTGCTAACGGATGCACTGCTGTATGCTAACGGATGCACTACTGATATGCTAACAGATACACTGCTGATATGCTAACGGATACACTACTGATATGCTAACAGATGCACTGCTGATGTCTACGGATACACTGCTGTGTGCTAACGGATGCACTGCTGACGTGCTAACGGATGCACTGCTGATATGCTAACGGATGCACTGCTGATGTGCTAACGGATGCACTGCTGATGTGCTAACGGATGCACTGCTGATGTACTAACGGATGCACTGCTGACGTGCTAACGGATGCACTGCTGACGTGCTAACGGATGCACTGCTGATATGCTAACGGATGCACTGCTGTGTCTAACGGATGCACTGCTGATATGCTAACGGATGCACTGCGATGTCTAACGGATGCACTGCTGACGTGCTAACGGATGCACTGCTGATGTTAACGGATGCACTGCTGACGTGCTAACGGATGCACTGCTGACGTGCTACGGACGCACTGCTGTGTGCTAACGGATGCACTGCTGATGTGCTAACGGATGCACTGCTGATATGCTAACGGATGCACTGCTGATATGCTAACGGATACACTGCTGATGTGCTAACGGATGCACTGCTGACATGCTAACGGATGCACTGCTGATGTGCTAACGGATACACTGCTGATGTACTAACGGATGCACTGCTGACATGCTAACGGATGCACTGCTGACATGCTAACGGATGCACTGCTGACGTGCTAACGGATACACTGCTGCGTGCTAACGGATGCACTGCTGATGTGCTAACGGATGCACTGCTGACGTGCTAACGGATGCACTGCTGATGTGCTAACGGATGCACTGCTGTATGCTAACGGATGCACTGCTGACGTGCTAACGGATGCACTGCTGATGTGCTAACGGACGCACTGCTGATATGCTAGCGGATGCACTGCTGATGTGCTAACGGATGCGCTGCTGATGTGCTAACGGATGCACTGCTGATGTGCTAACGGATGCCTGCTGCATGCTAACGGATGCACTGCTGACATGCTAACGGATACACTGCTGATATGCTAACGGATGCACTGCTGATATGCTAACGGATGCACTGCTGACTGTGCTAACGGATGCACTGCTGACATGCTAACGGATGCACTGCTGATGTCCTAACGGATGCCTGCTGATATGCTAACGGATGCACTGCTGATGTGCTAACGGATGCACTGCTGATGCTAACGGATACACTGCTGATGTGCTAACGGATACACTGCTGATGTGCTAACGGATGCACTGCTGACGTGCTAACGGATGCACTACTGATATGCTAACGGATACACTACTGATATGCTAACGGATGCACTGCTGATATGCTAACGGATACACTACTGATATGCTAACAGATACACTGCTGATATACTAACGGATACACTACTGATATGCTAACGGATACACTGCTGACGTGCTAACGGATACGCTGCTGATATGCTAACAGATACACTACTGATGTGCTAACGGATGCGCTGCTGATGTACTAACGGATACGCTGCTGATATGCTAACGGATGCACTGCTGATGTGCTAACGGATGCACTGCTGACGTGCTAACGGATGCACTGCTGATATGCTAACGGATGCACTGCTGACGTCTAACGGTGCACTGCTGATGTGCTAACGGATGCACTGCTGACATGCTAACGGATGCACTGCTGCATGCTAACGGATCACTGCTGATGTGCTAACGGATACACTGCTGATATGCTAACGGATGCACTGCTGATGTACTAACGGATGCACTGCTGCATGCTAACGGATGCACTGCTGATGTGCTAACGGATGCGCTGCTGATATGCTAACGGATGCACTGCTGATGTGCTAACGGATGCACTGCTGATGTGCTAACGGATGCACTGCTGATGTGCTAACGGATACACTGCTGTGTGCTAACGGATGCACTGCTGATATGCTAACGGATGCACTGCTGATGTACTAGCGGATGCACTGCTGATATGCTAACGGATGCACTGCTGATATGCTAACGGATGCACTGCTGACGTGCTAACGGATGCACTGCTGACATGCTAACGGATGCACTGCTGATATGCTAACGGATGCACTGCTGATGTGCTAACGGATGACTGCTGATGTGCTAACGGATGCACTGCTGATGTGCTAACGGATGCACTGCTGATGTGCTAACGGATACACTGCTGATGTGCTAACGGATGCACTGCTGATATGCTAACGGATGCATGCTGACGTGCTAACAGATGACTGCTGATGTGCTAACGGATGCACTGCTGACGTGCTAACGGATGCACTGCTGATGTGCTAACGGATACGCTACTGATATGCTAACGGATGCACTGCTGACGTGCTAACGGATACACTGCTGATGTACTAACGGATGCACTGCTGTATGCTAACGGATGCACTGCTGATGCTACGGATGCACTGCTGATGTGCTAACGGATGCACTGCTGATATGCTAACGGATGCACTGCTGACGTGCTAACGGATGCACTGCTGACATGCTAACGGATGCACTGCTGATATGCTAACGGATGCACTGCTGATGTCTAACGGATGCACTGCTGATATGCTAACGGATGCACTGCTGATATGCTAACGGATGCACTGCTGATGTACTAACGGATGCACTGCTGATGTGCTAACGGATGCACTGCTGATATGCTAACGGATGCACTGCTGTATGCTAACGGATGCACTGCTGATGTGCTAACGGATGCACTGCTGATGTGCTAACGGATGCACTGCTGATGTGCTAACGGATGCACTGCTGATGTGCTAACGGATGCACTGCTGATATGCTAACGGATGCACTGCTGATGTGCTAACGGATGCACTGCTGATGTGCTAACGGATGCACTGCTGTGTGCTAACGGATACACTGCTGATATGCTAACGGATGCACTGCTGATATGCTAACGGATGCACTGCTGATGTGCTAACAGATGCACTGCTGACGTGCTAACGGATGCACTGCTGATGTGCTAACGGATGCACTGCTGATATGCTAACGGATGCACTGCTGATATGCTAACGGATGCACTGCTGATATGCTAACGGATGCACTGCTGATGTGCTAACGGATGCACTGCTGATATGCTAACGGATGCACTGCTGATGTGCTAACGGATGCACTGCTGATGTGCTAACGGTGCCTGCTGTGTGCTAACGGATGCACTGCTGACGTGCTAACGGATGCACTGCTGATGTGTAACGGATGCACTGCTGATATGCTAACGGATGCACTGCTGACATGCTAACGGATGCACTGCTGATATGCTAACAGATGCACTGCTGATGTGCTAACGGATGCACTGCTGATGTGCTAACAGATGCACTGCTGACATGCTAACGGATGCACTGCTGACATGCTAACGGATACACTGCTGTGTGCTAACGGATGCACTGCTGATGTGCAACGGATGCACTGCTGATGTGCTAACGGATGCACTGCTGGTGCTAACGGATGCGCTGCTGATGTGCTAACGGATGCACTGCTGATGTACTAACGGATGCACTGCTGACTGCTAACGGATGCACTGCTGATGCTAGCGGATGCACTGCTGATGTGCTAACGGATGCACTGCTGACATGCTAACGGATACACTGCTGATGTGCTAACGGATGCACTGCTGTGTGCTAACGGATGCACTGCTGTATGCTAACGGATGCACTGCTGATATGCTAACGGATGCACTGCTGATGCTAACGGATGCACTGCTGATGTGCTAACGGATGCACTGCTGATGTGCTAACGGATGCGCTGCTGATGTGCTAACGGATGCACTGCTGATGTGCTAACGGATGCACTGCTGATGTGCTAACGGATGCACTGCTGATGTGCTAACGGATGCACTGCTGCATGCTAACGGATGCACTGCTGATATGCTAACGGATGCACTGCTGATGTACTAACGGATGCACTGCTGATGTGCTAACGGATGCACTGCTGATATGCTAACGGATGCACTGCTGATGCTAACGGATACACTGCTGATATGCTAACGGATGCACTGCTGACGTGCTAACGGATGCACTGCTGATATGCTAACGGATGCACTGCTGATATGCTAACGGATGCACTGCTGATATGCTAACGGATGCACTGCTGATGTGCTAACGGATACACTGCTGATGTGCTAACAGATGCACTGCTGATATGCTAACGGATGCACTGCTGATATACTAACGGATGCACTACTGATATACTAACGGATACACTGCTGTGTGCTAACGGATACACTGCTGATGTGCTAACGGATGCACTGCTGATGTGCTAACGGATGCACTGCTGATGTACTAACGGATGCACTGCTGATATGCTAACAGATGCACTGCTGATGTACTAACGGATACACTGCTGATGTGCTAACGGATGCACTGCTGATGTGCTAACGGATGCACTGCTGATGTACTAACGGATACACTGCTGTATGCTAACGGATGCACTGCTGATGTGCTAACGGATGCACTGCTGATGTGCTAACGGATGCACTGCTGACGTGCTAACGGATGCACTGCTGATGTCTAACGGATACACTGCTGATATGCTAACGGAACACTGCTGATGTGCTAACGGATGCACTGCTGATGTACTAACGGATGCACTGCTGATATGCTAACGGATGCACTGCTGATGTACTAACGGATGCACTGCTGATATACTAACGGATGCACTGCTGATGTGCTAACGGATGCACTGCTGACATGCTAACGGATGCACTGCTGATGTGCTAACGGATGCACTGCTGATGTGCTAACGGATGCACTGCTGATGTACTAACGGATGCACTGCTGTGTGCTAACGGATGCACTGCTGATATGCTAACGGATGCACTGCTGATGTGCTAACGGATGCACTGCTGATGTGCTAACGGATGCACTGCTGATATGCTAACGGATGCACTGCTGATGTGCTAACGGATGCACTGCTGATATGCTAACGGATGCACTGCTGATGTGCTAACGGATGCACTGCTGATGATGCTAACGGATGCACTGCTGATGTGCTAACGGATGCACTGCTGATGTACTAACGGATGACTGCTGATGTGCTAACGGATGCACTGCTGATGTGCTAACGGATGCACTGCTGATATGCTAACGGATGCACTGCTGACGTGCTAACGGATGCACTGCTGATGTGCTAACGGATGCACTGCTGATGTGCTAACGGATGCACTGCTGATGTGCTAACGGATACACTGCTGATGTACTAACGGATACACTGCTGATATGCTAACGGATGCACTACTGATGTGCTAACGGATACACTACTGATATGCTAACGGATGCACTGCTGACATGCTAACGGATGCACTACTGATATGCTAACGGATGCACTGCTGATATGCTAACGGATACACTGCTGATGTGCTAACGGATGCACTACTGATATGCTAACAGATACACTGCTGATGTACTAACAGATGCACTGCTGATGTGCTAACGGATACACTGCTGACATACTAACGGATGCGCTGCTGATGTGCTAACGGATGCACTGCTGATGTACTAACAGATGCACTGCTGATATGCTAACGGATGCACTGCTGATGTACTAACGGATGCACTGCTGATATGCTAACGGTGCACTGCTGATGTGCTAACGGATACACTGCTGATATGCTAACGGATGCACTGCTGATGTACTAACGGATGCACTGCTGATGTGCTAACGGATGCACTGCTGATATGCTAGCGGATGCACTACTGATGTGCTAACGGATGCACTGCTGATGTACTAACGGATGCACTGCTGATGTGCTAACGGATGCATGCTGACATGCTAACGGATGCACTGCTGATGTGCTAACGGATGCACTGCTGATATGCTAACGGATGCACTGCTGCATGCTAACGGATGCGCTGCTGATGTGCTAACGGATGCACTGCTGATGTGCTAACGGATGCACTGCTGATGTGCTAACGGATGCACTGCTGATGTGCTAACGGATGCACTGCTGTATGCTAACGGATGCACTGCTGATGCTAACGGATGCACTGCTGATGTGCTAACGGATGCACTGCTGACATGCTAACGGATGCACTGCTGATGTCTAACGGATGCACTGCTGATATGCTAACGGATGCACTGCTGACATGCTAACGGTGCAGCGGTGTATGCTAACAGATGCACTGCTGATATGCTAACGGATACACTGCTGATGTGCTAACGGATGCACTGCTGATGTACTAACGGATGCACTGCTGACATGCTAACGGATGCACTGCTGTATGCTAACGGATGCACTGCTGATGTGCTAACGGATGCACTGCTGATATGCTAACGGATGCACTGCTGATGCTAACGGATGCACTGCTGACATGCTAACGGATGCACTGCTGATGTGCTAACGGATGCACTGCTGATGTGCTAACGGATGCACTGCTGATGTGCTAACGGATGCACTGCTGATGTGCTAACGGATGCACTGCTGATATGCTAACGGATGCACTGCTGATGTGCTAACGGATGCACTGCTGATGTGCTAACGGATGCACTGCTGATATGCTAACGGATGCACTGCTGATATGCTAACGGATGCACTGCTGATGTGCTAACGGATGCACTGCTGATATGCTAACGGATGCACTGCTGATGTACTAACGGATGCACTGCTGACATGCTAACGGATGCACTGCTGATGTACTAACGGATGCACTGCTGATGTGCTAACGGATGCACTGCTGATATGCTAACGGATACACTGCTGATGTGCTAACGGATGCACTGCTGATATGCTAACGGATGCACTGCTGATATGCTAACGGATGCACTGCTGATGTACTAACGGATGCACTGCTGATATGCTAACGGATGCACTGCTGATGTGCTAACGGATGCACTGCTGATGTGCTAACGGATGCACTGCTGATGTCTAACGGATGCACTGCTGATGTGCTAACGGATGCACTGCTGACGTGCTAACGGATGCACTGCTGATGTGCTAACGGATGCACTGCTGATATGCTAACGGATGCACTGCTGATGTGCTAACGGATGCACTGCTGATGTGCTAACGGATGCACTGCTGATGTGCTAACGGATGCACTGCTGATGTGCTAACGGATGCACTGCTGATGTGCTAACGGATGCACTGCTGACATGCTAACAGATGCACTGCTGACATGCTAACGGATGCACTGCTGATATGCTAACGGATGCACTGCTGATATGCTAACGGATGCACTGCTGATATACTAACGGATGCACTGCTGATGTGCTAACGGATACACTGCTGATATGCTAACGGATGCACTGCTGATATGCTAACGGATGCACTGCTGATGTACTAACGGATGCACTGCTGATGTGCTAACGGATGCACTGCTGATGTGCTAACGGATGCACTGCTGATGTGCTAACGGATGCACTGCTGCATGCTAACGGATGACTGCTGATGCTAACGGATGCACTGCTGATGTGCTAACGGATGCACTGCTGATGTGCTAACGGATGCACTGCTGACATGCTAACGGATACACTGCTGTGTGCTAACGGATGCACTGCTGATGTACTAACGGATGCACTGCTGATATGCTAACGGATGCACTGCTGACATGCTAACGGATGCACTGCTGATATGCTAACGGATGCACTGCTGATATGCTAACGGATGCACTGCTGATGTGCTAACGGATGCACTGCTGATGTGCTAACGGATACACTGCTGATGTGCTAACGGATGCACTGCTGATGTGCTAACGGATGCACTGCTGATGTGCTAACGGATGCACTGCTGCATGCTAACGGATGCACTGCTGATGTGCTAACGGATGCACTGCTGTATGCTAACGGATGCACTGCTGATATGCTAACGGATGCACTGCTGATGTGCTAACGGATGCACTGCTGATGTGCTAACGGATGCACTGCTGATATGCTAACGGATGCACTGCTGATGTGCTAACGGATGCACTACTGACGTACTAACGGATGCACTGCTGACATGCTAACGGATGCACTGCTGATGTGCTAACGGATGCACTGCTGATGTGCTAACGGATGCACTGCTGATGTGCTAACGGATGCACTGCTGATGTGCTAACGGATGCACTGCTGATATGCTAACGGATGCACTGCTGATGTGCTAACGGATGCACTGCTGATGTGCTAACGGATGCACTGCTGACGTGCTAACGGATGCACTGCTGATGTGCTAACGGATGCACTGCTGATGCTAACGGATGCACTGCTGATGTACTAACGGATGCACTGCTGATGTGCTAACGGATGCACTGCTGATGCTAACGGATGCACTGCTGATGCTAACGGATGCACTGCTGTGTGCTAACGGATGCACTGCTGACATGCTAACGGATACACTGCTGATGTGCTAACGGATGCGCTGCTGATGTACTAACGGATGCACTGCTGATGTGCTAACGGATGACTGCTGATATGCTAACGGATGCACTGCTGATGTGCTAACGGATGCACTGCTGCGTGCTAACGGATGCACTGCTGACATGCTAACGGATGCACTGCTGATGTGCTAACGGATGCACTGCTGATGTGCTAACGGATGCACTGCTGATATGCTAACGGATGCACTGCTGACATGCTAACGGATGCACTGCTGATGTGTAACAGATGCACTGCTGATGTGCTAACGGATGCACTGCTGTGTGCTAACGGATGCACTGCTGACGTGCTAACGGATACACTGCTGATGTACTAACGGATGCACTGCTGATATGCTAACGGATACACTGCTGATATGCTAACGGATGCACTGCTGATATGCTAACGGATACACTACTGATGTACTAACGGATACACTACTGATATACTAACGGATACACTACTGATATGCTAACGGATACACTGCTGATATACTAACGGATGCACTACTGATATGCTAACGGATGCACTGCTGATATGCTAACAGATACACTACTGATATACTAACGGATACACTGCTGATATGCTAACGGATACACTGCTGACATGCTAACGGATGCACTGCTGACATGCTAACGGATGCACTGCTGATATGCTAACAGATGCACTGCTGATGTGCTAACGGATGCACTGCTGATGTACTAACGGATGCACTGCTGATATGCTAACGGATGCACTGCTGATATGCTAACGGATGCACTGCTGATGTGCTAACGGATGCACTGCTGACGTGCTAACGGATGCACTGCTGATGTGCTAACGGATGCACTGCTGATGTGCTAACGGATGCACTGCTGATATGCTAACGGATGCACTGCTGATGTGCTAACGGATGCACTGCTGATTATGCTAACGGATGCACTGCTGATGTGCTAACGGATGCACTGCTGATGTGCTAACGGATGCACCGCTGTATGCTAACGGATGCACTGCTGACATGCTAACGGATGCACTACTGATATGCTAACGGATGCACTGCTGTATGCTAACGGCGGTGCACTGCTGATGTACTAACGGATGCACTGCTGATATGCTAACGGATACACTGCTGATGTGCTAACGGATGCACTGCTGATATGCTAACGGATGCACTGCTGACATGCTAACGGATGCACTGCTGACATGCTAACGGATGCACTGCTGATATGCTAACGGATGCACTGCTGATGTGCTAACGGATGCACTGCTGACATGCTAACGGATGCACTGCTGATGCCTAACGGATGCCTGCTGACGCTACGGATGCACTGCTGATGTGCTAACGGATGCACTGCTGTATGCTAACGGATGCACTGCTGCATGCTAACGGATGCACTGCTGATGTACTAACGGATGCACTGCTGACGTGCTAACGGATGCACTGCTGATATGCTAACGGATGCACTGCTGACATGCTAACGGATGCACTGCTGATGCTAACGGATGCACTGCTGATATGCTAACGGATGCACTGCTGATGTGCTAACGGATGCACTGCTGATGTGCTAACGGATGCACTGCTGATATGCTAACGGATGCACTGCTGCATGCTAACGGATGCACTGCTGATGTGCTAACGGATGCACTGCTGATGTGCTAACGGATGCACTGCTGACATGCTAACGGATGCACTGCTGATGTGCTAACGGATGACTGCTGATGTACTAACGGATGCACTGCTGATATGCTAACGGATGCACTGCTGATATGCTAACGGATACACTGCTGATGTACTAACGGATGCACTGCTGATGCTAACGGATGCACTGCTGATGTGCTAACGGATGCATGCTGATGTGCTAACGGATGCACTGCTGTGTGCTAACGGATGCACTGCTGATGTGCTAACGGATGCACTGCTGATGTGCTAACGGATGCACTGCTGATGTGCTAACGGATGCACTGCTGATATGCTAACGGATGCACTGCTGATGTACTAACGGATGCACTGCTGATGTGCTAACGGATGCACTGCTGTATGCTAACGGATACACTGCTGATGTGCTAACGGATGCACTGCTGATGTGCTAACGGATGCACTGCTGATGTGCTAACGGATGCACTGCTGATATGCTAACGGATGCACTGCTGATGTGCTAACGGATGCACTGCTGATGTACTAACGGATGCACTGCTGATATGCTAACGGATGCACTGCTGATGTACTAACGGATGCACTGCTGATGTGCTAACGGATGCACTGCTGATATGCTAACGGATGCACTGCTGATATGCTAACGGATGCACTGCTGATATGCTAACGGATGCACTGCTGATGTGCTAACGGATGCACTGCTGATGTGCTAACGGATGCACTGCTGATGTGCTAACGGATGCGCTGCTGATATGCTAACGGATGCACTGCTGATGTACTAACGGATGCACTGCTGATGTGCTAACGGATGCACTGCTGATGTGCTAACGGATGCACTGCTGATGTGCTAACGGATGCACTGCTGATGTACTAACGGATGCACTGCTGATGTGCTAACGGATGCACTGCTGATATGCTAACGGATGCACTGCTGATGTGCTAACGGATGCACTGCTGATATGCTAACGGATGCACTGCTGATATGCTAACGGTACGGATGCACTGCTGACATGCTAACGGATGCACTGCTGACGTGCTAACGGATACACTGCTGATATGCTAACGGATGCACTGCTGATATGCTAACGGATGCACTGCTGACGTGCTAACGGATGCACTGCTGATATGCTAACGGATGCACTGCTGATGTGCTAACGGATGCACTGCTGATGTGCTAACGGATGCACTACTGATGTGCTAACGGATGCACTGCTGATGCTAACGGATGCACTGCTGATGTGCTAACGGATGCACTGCTGATATGCTAACGGATGCACTGCTGATGTGCTAACGGATGCACTGCTGATATGCTAACGGATGCACTGCTGTGTGCTAACGGATGCACTGCTGACGTGCTAACGGATGCACTGCTGATGTGCTAACGGATGCACTGCTGATGTGCTAACGGATGCGCTGCTGATATGCTAACGGATGCACTGCTGACGTGCTAACGGATGCACTGCTGTGCTAACGGATGCACTGCTGATATGCTAACGGATGCACTGCTGATGTACTAACGGATGCACTGCTGACATGCTAACGGATACACTACTGATGTACTAACGGATACACTGCTGATATGCTAACGGATGCACTACTGATATGCTAACGGATACACTGCTGATATACTAACGGATGCACTACTGATATGCTAACGGATACACTGCTGATATACTAACAGATGCACTGCTGATATGCTAACGGATGCACTGCTGATGTGCTAACAGATGCACTGCTGATATGCTAACGGATACACTACTGATGTACTAACGGATGCACTACTGATATACTAACGGATACACTGCTGATATGCTAACGGATGCACTGCTGATATACTAACGGATACACTGCTGATATGCTAACAGATGCACTGCTGATGTACTAACGGATGCACTGCTGATATGCTAACGGATGCACTGCTGATATGCTAACGGATACACTGCTGATATGCTAACGGATACACTGCTGATGTACTAACGGATGCACTGCTGACATGCTAACGGATACACTGCTGACATGCTAACGGATGCGCTGCTGATATGCTAACGGATGCACTGCTGATGTGCTAACGGATGCACTGCTGATGTGCTAACGGATGCACTGCTGATGTGCTAACGGATGCACTGCTGATGTGCTAACGGATGCACTGCTGATGTGCTAACGGATGCACTGCTGATATGCTAACGGATGCACTGCTGACGTGCTAACGGATGCACTGCTGATGTGCTAACGGATGCACTGCTGATGTCTAACGGATGCTACTGATGTGCTAACGGATGCACTGCTGATGTGCTAACGGATGCACTGCTGATGCTAACGGATGCACTGCTGACGTGCTAACGGATGCACTGCTGATATGCTAACGGATGCACTGCTGCATGCTAACGGATGCACTGCTGACGTGCTAACGGATGCACTGCTGACATGCTAACGGATGCACTGCTGACGTGCTAACGGATGCACTGCTGATATGCTAACGGATGCACTGCTGATGTGCTAACGGATGCACTGCTGATATGCTAACGGATGCACTGCTGATGTACTAACGGATGCACTGCTGATATGCTAACGGATGCACTGCTGACGTACTAACGGATACACTGCTGACATGCTAACGGATGCACTGCTGATGTACTAACGGATGCACTGCTGATATGCTAACGGATGCACTGCTGATATGCTAACGGATGCACTGCTGATGTGCTAACGGATGCACTGCTGATATGCTAACGGATGCACTGCTGACATGCTAACGGATGCACTGCTGATGTACTAACGGATGCACTGCTGATGTGCTAACGGATGCACTGCTGACATGCTAACGGATGCACTGCTGATATGCTAACGGATGCACTGCTGATGTGCTAACGGATGCACTGCTGATGTGCTAACGGATGCACTGCTGATGTACTAACGGATGCACTGCTGATATGCTAACGGATGCACTGCTGATGTGCTAACGGATGCACTGCTGACATGCTAACGGATGCACTGCTGATATGCTAACGGATGCATGCTGATGTACTAACGGATGCACTGCTGATATGCTAACGGATGCACTGCTGATATGCTAACGGATGCACTGCTGATATGCTAACGGATGCACTGCTGATGTGCTAACGGATGCACTGCTGATATGCTAACGGATGCACTGCTGACGTGCTAACGGATACACTGCTGATGTGCTAACGGATGCACTGCTGACGTGCTAACGGATGCACTGCTGATGCTAACGGATGCACTGCTGATGTACTAACGGATGCACTGCTGATGTACTAACGGATACACTGCTGACGTGCTAACGGATGCACTACTGACATGCTAACGGATGCACTGCTGATGTGCTAACGGATGCACTGCTGACATGCTAACGGATACACTGCTGATATGCTAACGGATGCACTGCTGATATGCTAACGGATGCACTGCTGATATGCTAACGGATGCACTGCTGATGTACTAACGGATGCACTGCTGATATGCTAACGGATGCACTGCTGATATGCTAACGGATGCACTGCTGACGTGCTAACGGATGCACTGCTGATGCTAACGGATGCACTGCTGATATGCTAACGGATGCACTGCTGACATGCTAACGGATACACTGCTGATATGCTAACAGATGCACTGCTGATATGCTAACGGATGCACTGCTGATGTGCTAACGGATGCACTGCTGATATGCTAACGGATGCACTGCTGACATGCTAACGGATGCACTGCTGATATGCTAACGGATGCACTGCTGATATGCTAACGGATACACTGCTGATGTGCTAACGGATGCGCTGCTGATGTGCTAACGGATGCACTGCTGATGTGCTAACGGATACACTGCTGATATGCTAACGGATGCACTGCTGACGTGCTAACGGATGCACTGCTGATGTACTAACGGATGCACTGCTGATGTGCTAACGGATGCACTGCTGATATGCTAACGGATGCACTGCTGATGTACTAACGGATGCACTGCTGACGTGCTAACGGATACACTGCTGACATGCTAACGGATGCACTGCTGATGTGCTAACGGATGCACTGCTGATGTGCTAACGGATGCACTGCTGATGTGCTAACGGATGCACTGCTGATGTGCTAACGGATGCACTGCTGATGTGCTAACGGATGCACTGCTGATGTGCTAACGGATGCACTGCTGATGTACTAACGGATGCACTGCTGACGTGCTAACGGATGCACTGCTGATATGCTAACGGATGCACTGCTGATGTACTAACGGATGCACTGCTGATGTGCTAACGGATGCACTGCTGATATGCTAACGGATGCACTGCTGATATGCTAACGGATGCACTGCTGATGTGCTAACGGATACACTGCTGACGTGCTAACGGATGCACTGCTGATGTCTACGGATGCACTGCTGATGTGCTAACGGATGCACTGCTGATGTGCTAACGGATGCACTGCTGATGTGCTAACGGATGCACTGCTGATGTGCTAACGGATGCACTGCTGATGCTAACGGATGCACTGCTGATATGCTAACGGATGCACTGCTGATGTGCTAACGGATGCACTGCTGCATGCTAACGGATGCACTGCTGACGTGCTAACGGATGCACTGCTGTGACTAACGGATGCACTGCTGATGTACTAACGGATGCACTGCTGAATGCTAACGGATGCACTGCTGATGTGCTAACGGATGCACTGCTGATGTGCTAACGGATGCACTGCTGATATGCTAACGGATGCACTGCTGATGTGCTAACGGATGCACTGCTGACGTGCTAACGGATGCACTGCTGATGTACTAACGGATACACTGCTGATATGCTAACGGATGCACTGCTGATATGCTAACGGATGCACTGCTGATATGCTAACGGATGCACTGCTGATGTGCTAACGGATACACTGCTGATGTGCTAACGGATACACTGCTGATGTGCTAACGGATGCACTGCTGCATGCTAACGGATGCACTGCTGATATGCTAACGGATGCACTGCTGATGTGCTAACGGATGCACTGCTGACATGCTAACGGATGCACTGCTGATATGCTAACGGATGCACTGCTGATGTGCTAACGGATGCACTGCTGATGTGCTAACGGATGCACTGCTGATGTACGGTGCACTGCTGATGCTAACGGATGCACTGCTGATATGCTAACGGATGCACTGCTGATGTACTAACGGATGCACTGCTGATGTGCTAACGGATGCACTGCTGATATGCTAACAGATACACTGCTGATGTGCTAACGGATGCACTGCTGATGTACTAACGGATGCACTGCTGATATGCTAACGGATGCACTGCTGACATGCTAACGGATGCACTGCTGACATGCTAACGGATGCACTGCTGATGTGCTAACGGATGCACTGCTGATATGCTAACGGATGCACTGCTGATGTGCTAACGGATGCACTGCTGATATGCTAACGGATGCACTGCTGACATGCTAACGGATGCACTGCTGATATGCTAACGGATGCACTGCTGATGCTAACGGATGCACTGCTGCATGCTAACGGATGCACTGCTGATGTGCTAACGGATGCACTGCTGATATGCTAACGGATACACTGCTGACATGCTAACGGATACACTGCTGATGTGCTAACGGATGCACTGCTGATGTGCTAACGGATGCACTGCTGATATGCTAACGGATGCACTGCTGATATGCTAACGGATGCACTGCTGATGTGCTAACGGATGCACTGCTGATGTACTAACGGATGCACTGCTGATATGCTAACGGATGCACTGCTGATGTGCTAACGGATGCACTGCTGATGTGCTAACGGATACACTGCTGATGTGCTAACGGATACACTGCTGATGTGCTAACGGATACACTGCTGTATGCTAACGGATGCACTGCTGATATGCTAACGGATGCGCTGCTGATGTGCTAACGGATGCACTGTGATGCTAACGGATGCACTGCTGATGTGCTAACGGATGCACTGCTGATATGCTAACGGATGCACTGCTGACATGCTAACGGATGCACTGCTGATGTGCTAACGGATGCACTGCTGATATGCTAACGGATGCACTGCTGATATGCTAACGGATGCACTGCTGACGTGCTAACGGATGCACTGCTGATATGCTAACAGATGCACTGCTGATGTACTAACGGATGCACTGCTGATATGCTAACGGATGCACTGCTGATATGCTAACGGATGCACTGCTGATGTGCTAACGGATGCACTGCTGATATGCTAACGGATGCACTGCTGATGTGCTAACGGATGCACTGCTGATGTGCTAACGGATGCACTGCTGATGTGCTAACGGATGCACTGCTGATGCTAACGGATGCACTGCTGACGTGCTAACGGATGCACTGCTGTGTGCTAACGGATGCACTGCTGATATGCTAACGGATGCACTGCTGATGTGCTAACGGATGCACTGCTGATGTGCTAACGGATGCACTGCTGATATGCTAACGGATGCACTGCTGATGTACTAACGGATGCACTGCTGATGTGCTAACGGATGCACTGCTGATGTACTAACGGATGCACTGCTGATGTGCTAACGGATGCACTGCTGATGTGCTAACGGATGCACTGCTGATATGCTAACGGTGCACTGCTGCATGCTAACGGATGCACTGCTGATATGCTAACGGATGCACTGCTGATATGCTAACGGATGCACTGCTGATGTGCTAACGGATGCACTGCTGATGTGCTAACGGATGCACTGCTGATGTACTAACGGATGCACTGCTGATGTGCTAACGGATGCACTACTGATATGCTAACGGATGCACTGCTGATATGCTAACGGATGCACTGCTGATGTACTAACGGATGCACTGCTGATATGCTAACGGATGCACTGCTGACATGCTAACGGATGCACTGCTGATGTGCTAACGGATGCACTGCTGATGTGCTAACGGATGCACTGCTGATATGCTAACGGATGCACTGCTGATGTGCTAACGGATGCACTGCTGATGTGCTAACGGATGCACTGCTGATGTGCTAACGGATGCACTGCTGATATGCTAACGGATGCACTGCTGATGTGCTAACGGATGCACTGCTGATGCTAACGGATACGCTGCTGATGTGCTAACGGATGCACTGCTGATGTACTAACGGATGCACTGCTGACGTGCTAACGGATGCACTGCTGATGTGCTAACGGATGCACTGCTGACATGCTAACGGATGCACTGCTGATGTACTAACGGATGCACTGCTGATATGCTAACGGATGCACTGCTGATGTGCTAACGGATGCACTGCTGATGTACTAACGGATGCACTGTACATGCTAACGGATACACTGCTGATGTCTAACGGATGCACTGCTGATGTGCTAACGGATGCACTACTGATGTGCTAACAGATGCACTGCTGATATGCTAACGGATGCACTGCTGATGTGCTAACGGATGCACTGCTGATATGCTAACGGATACACTGCTGACATGCTAACGGATGCACTGCTGATGTGCTAACGGATGCACTGCTGATATGCTAACGGATGCACTGCTGATATGCTAACGGATGCACTGCTGATGTGCTAACGGATGCACTGCTGATGTGCTAACGGATGCACTGCTGATGTGCTAACGGATGCACTGCTGACATGCTAACGGATACACTGCTGATGTACTAACGGATGCACTGCTGATATGCTAACGGATACACTGCTGATATGCTAACGATACACTGCTGATATGCTAACGGATGCACTGCTGATATGCTAACGGATGCACTGCTGATGTGCTAACAGATGCACTGCTGATGTGCTAACGGATGCACTGCTGACATGCTAACGGATGCACTGCTGATGTGCTAACGGATGCACTGCTGATATGCTAACGGATGCACTGCTGAATGCTAACGGATGCACTGCTGACGTGCTAACGGATGCACTGCTGATGTACTAACGGATGCACTGCTGATATGCTAACGGATGCACTGCTGATGTACTAACGGATGCACTGCTGACGTGCTAACGGATGCACTGCTGATATGCTAACGGATGCACTGCTGATATGCTAACGGATGCACTGCTGATATGCTAACGGATGCACTGCTGGTACTGATTGCTAACGGATGCACTGCTGACATGCTAACGGATGCACTGCTGATGTGCTAACGGATGCACTGCTGATGTGCTAACGGATGCACTGCTGATATGCTAACGGATGCACTGCTGATGTACTAACGGATGCACTGCTGTGTGCTAACGGATGCACTGCTGATGTGCTAACGGATGCACTGCTGATGTACTAACGGATGCACTGCTGATATGCTAACGGATGCACTGCTGATGCTGCTAACGGATACACTGCTGATGTGCTAACGGATGCACTGCTGATGCTAACGGATGCACTGCTGTTGCTAACGGATGCACTGCTGATATGCTAACGGATGCACTGCTGATATGCTAACGGATGCACTGCTGATGTGCTAACGGATACACTGCTGACGTGCTAACGGATGCACTGCTGACGTGCTAACGGATGCACTGCTGATATGCTAACGGATGCACTGCTGATGTGCTAACGGATGCACTGCTGATATGCTAACGGTATGCACTGCTGATATGCTAACGGATGCACTGCTGATGTGCTAACGGATGCACTGCTGACGTGCTAACGGATGCACTGCTGATGTGCTAACGGATGCACTGCTGATGTGCTAACGGATGCACTGCTGATGTGCTAACGGATGCACTGCTGATGTGCTAACGGATGCACTGTGATATGCTAACGGATGCACTGCTGATATGCTAACGGATGCACTGCTGATATACTAACAGATGCACTGCTGATATACTAACGGATACACTGCTGATATACTAACAGATACACTACTGATATACTAACGGATACACTACTGATATACTAACGGATACACTGCTGACATACTAACGGATACACTGCTGATATGCTAAGGATACACTACTGACATGCTAACGGATACACTACTGACATGCTAACGGATGCACTGCTGATATGCTAACGGATGCACTGCTGATGTGCTAACGGATGCACTGCTGATATGCTAACGGATGCACTGCTGATGTACTAACGGATGCACTGCTGATATGCTAACGGATGCACTGCTGATGTACTAACGGATGACTGCTGATATGCTAACGGATGCACTGCTGACATGCTAACAGATGCACTGCTGATGTGCTAACGGATGCACTACTGATATGCTAACGGATGCACTGCTGATGTACTAACGGATGCACTGCTGATGTGCTAACGGATGCACTGCTGACATGCTAACGGATGCACTGCTGATATGCTAACAGATGCACTGCTGATGTGCTAACGGATGACTACTGATATGCTAACGGATACACTGCTGATATGCTAACGGATGCACTGCTGATGTACTAACGGATACACTGCTGACGTGCTAACGGATACACTGCTGATATGCTAACGGATGCACTGCTGATATGCTAACGGATGCACTGCTGATATGCTAACGGATGCACTGCTGACGTGCTAACGGATACACTGCTGACATGCTAACGGATGCACTGCTGATATGCTAACGGATGCACTGCTGTGTACTAACGGTGCACTGCTGACATGCTAACGGATGCACTGCTGATATGCTAACGGATACACTGCTGTATGCTAACGGATGCACTGCTGATGTGCTAACGGATGCACTGCTGACATGCTAACGGATGCACTGCTGATGTGCTAACGGATGCACTGCTGATGTGCTAACGGATGCGCTGCTGATATGCTAACGATGCACTGCTGATGTGCTACGGATGCACTGCTGATGTGCTAACGGATACACTGCTGATGTGCTAACGGATGCACTGCTGATGTGCTAACGGATGCACTGCTGATGTGCTAACGGATGCACTGCTGATATGCTAACGGATGCACTGCTGATGTACTAACGGATGCACTGCTGATGTGCTAACGATGCACTGCTGATGTGCTAACGGATGCACTGCTGACGTGCTAACGGATACACTGCTGATATGCTAACGGATGCACTGCTGATATGCTAACGGATGCACTGCTGATGTACTAACGGATGCACTGCTGATGTCTAACGGATGCACTGCTGATATGCTAACGGATGCACTGCTGATGTGCTAACGGATGCACTGCTGATGTGCTAACGGATGCACTGCTGACATGCTAACGGATGCACTGCTGATATGCTAACGGATGCACTGCTGATGTCTAACGGATGCACTGCTGACATGCTAACGGATGCACTGCTGACGTGCTAACGGATGCACTGCTGATGTGCTAACGGATGCACTGCTGCATGCTAACGGATGCACTGCTGATGTGCTAACGGATGCACTGCTGATATGCTAACGGATGCACTGCTGATGTGCTAACGGATGCACTGCTGATGTGCTAACGGATGCACTGCTGATGTGCTAACGGATGCACTGCTGATGTACTAACGGATGCACTGCTGATGTGCTAACGGATACACTGCTGACGTGCTAACAGATGCACTGCTGACATGCTAACGGATGCACTGCTGATGTGCTAACGGATGCACTGCTGATGTACTAACGGATGCACTGCTGATGTGCTAACGGATGCACTGCTGATGTGCTAACGGATGCACTGCTGATGTGCTAACGGATGCACTGCTGATGTGCTAACGGATGCACTGCTGATGCTAACGATGCACTGCTGATGTGCTAACGGATACACTGCTGGTGCTAACGGATGCACTACTGACATGCTAACGGATGCACTGCTGATGTGCTAACGGATGCACTGCTGATGTGCTAACGGATGCACTGCTGATGTACTAACGGATGCACTGCTGATATGCTAACGGATGCACTGCTGATATGCTAACGGATACACTACTGATATGCTAACGGATGCACTGCTGATGTGCTAACGGATGCACTGCTGATGTGCTAACGGATACACTACTGATATGCTAACAGATGCACTGCTGATGTGCTAACGGATGCACTGCTGATGTGCTAACGGATGCACTGCTGTGTGCTAACGGATGCACTGCTGATGTGCTAACGGATGCACTGCTGCATGCTAACGATGCACTGCTGACGTAGCTAACGGATCACTGCTGACTATGCTAACGGATGCACTGCTGATGTGCTAACGGATGCACTGCTGTGTGCTAACGGATGCACTGCTGATGTCCTAACGGATGCACTGCTGTATGCTAACGGATGCACTGCTGATGTACTAACGGATGACTGCTGTATGCTAACGATGCACTGCTGATGTGCTACGGATGCACTGCTGATGTACTAACGGATGCACTGCTGTGTGCTAACGGATGCACTGCTGATGTGCTAAGGATGCACTGCTGATGTGCTAACGGATGCACTGCTGTGTGCTAACGGATGCACTGCTGATGTGCTAACGGATGCACTGCTGACGTGCTAACGGATGCACTGCTGATATGCTAACGGATGCACTGCTGATGTGCTAACGGATGCACTGCTGATGTACTAACGGATGCACTGCTGATATGCTAACGGATACACTGCTGACGTGCTAACGGATGCACTGCTGATGTGCTAACGGATGCACTGCTGATATGCTAACGGATGCACTGCTGATATGCTAACGGATGCACTGCTGATATGCTAACGGATGCACTGCTGATGTGCTAACGGATGCACTGCTGATGTACTAACGGATGCACTGCTGGTGCTAACGGATGCACTGCTGATATGCTAACGGATGCACTGCTGTATGCTAACGGATGCACTGCTGATGTGCTAACGGATGCACTGCTGATGTGCTAACGGATGCACTGCTGATGTGCTAACGGATGCACTGCTGATGTACTAACGGATGCACTGCTGACATGCTAACGGATGCACTGCTGATATGCTAACGGATACACTGCTGATGTGCTAACGGATGCACTGCTGATGTACTAACGGATGCACTGCTGATATGCTAACGGATGCACTGCTGATTGCTAACGGATACACTGCTGATATGCTAACGGATGCACTGCTGATATGCTAACGGATGCACTGCTGATATGCTAACGGATACACTGCTGATATGCTAACGGATGCACTGCTGATGTGCTAACGGATGCACTGCTGACGTGCTAACGGATGCACTGCTGATGTGCTAACGGTGTGCACTGCTGATATGCTAACGGATGCACTGCTGATATGCTAACGGATGCACTGCTGACTGTGCTAACGGATGCACTGCTGACGTGCTAACGGATGCACTGCTGATGTGCTAACGGATGCGCTGCTGATGTTAACGGATGCACTGCTGACGTGCTAACGGACGCACTGCTGACGTGCTAACGGTGCACTGCTGACATGCTAACGGATACACTGCTGATATGCTAACGGATGCACTGCTGATGTCTAACGGATGCACTGCTGATATGCTAACGGATGCACTGCTGATGTACTAACGGATGCACTGCTGATATGCTAACGGATGCACTGCTGATGTGCTAACGGATGCACTGCTGATGTGCTAACGGATGCGCTGCTGATATGCTAACGGATACACTGCTGTGTGCTAACGGATGCACTACTGATGTGCTAACGGATACACTGCTGATGTGCTAACGGATGCACTGCTGATGTGCTAACGGATGCACTGCTGATGTGCTAACGGATGACTGCTGCATGCTAACGGATACACTGCTGATATGCTAACGGATGCACTGCTGATGTACTAACGGATGCACTGCTGACATGCTAACAGATACACTGCTGATGTACTAACGGATGCACTGCTGATGTACTAACGGATACACTACTGATGTACTAACGGATACACTGCTGATATACTAACGGATGCACTACTGATATACTAACGGATGCACTACTGACATGCTAACGGATACACTACTGACATGCTAACGGATACACTGCTGATATGCTAACGGATGCACTGCTGATATACTAACGGATGCACTGCTGACATGCTAACAGATGCACTGCTGATGTGCTAACGGATACACTGCTGATGTGCTAACGGATGCACTGCTGATGTGCTAACGGATACACTGCTGACGTGCTAACGGATGCACTGCTGATGTGCTAACGGATGCACTGCTGATGTACTAACGGATACACTGCTGATGTGCTAACGGATGCACTGCCGATGTACTAACGGATGCACTGCTGTCTGCTAACGGATGCACTGCTGATGTGCTAACGGATGCACTGCTGATGTGCTAACGGATGCACTGCTGACGTGCTAACGGATGCACTGCTGATATGCTAACGGATACACTGCTGATGTGCTAACGGATGCACTGCTGATGTGCTAGCGGATGCACTGCTGATGTGCTAACGGATGCACTGCTGTATGCTAACGGATGCACTGCTGACGTGCTAACGGTGCATGCTGACGTGCTAACGGATGCACTGCTGATATGCTAACGGATCGCTGGTGCACTGTGCATGCTAACGGATGCACTGCTGACATGCTAACGGATGCACTGCTGATGTGCTAGCGGATGCACTGCTGTGTGCTAACGGATACACTGCTGACATGTAACGGATGCACTGCTGATATGCTAACGGATGCACTGCTGACGTACTAACGGATGCACTGCTGATGTGCTAACGGATGCACTGCTGATGTGCTAACGGATGCACTGCTGATATGCTAACGGATGCACTGCTGATGTACTAACGGATGCACTGCTGATGCTAACGGATGCACTGCTGACGTGCTAACGGATGCACTGCTGACGTGCTAACGGATGCACTGCTGATGTGCTAACGGATGCACTGCTGACTGTGCTAACGGATGCACTGCTGACGTGCTAACGGATGCACTGCTGCATGCTAACGGATGCACTGCTGATGTGCTAACGGATGCACTGCTGATGTACTAACGGATGCACTGCTGATGTGCTAACGGATGCGCTGCTGCATGCTAACGGATGCACTGCTGGTATGCTAACGGATGCACTGCTGATATGCTAACGGATGCACTGCTGATGTACTAACAGATACACTGCTGACATGCTAACGGATACACTGCTGATGTGCTAACGGATGCACTGCTGTGTGCTAACGGATACACTGCTGATGTGCTAACGGATGCACTGCTGATATGCTAACGGATGCACTGCTGATATGCTAACGGATGCGCTGCTGATGTGCTAACGGATGCACTACTGATGTGCTAACGGATGCACTGCTGACATGCTAACGGATGCACTGCTGATGTGCTAACGGATGCACTGCTGTATGCTAACGGATACACTGCTGACGTGCTAACGGATGCACTGCTGTATGCTAACGGATGCACTGCTGATATGCTAACGGATACACTGCTGATGTGCTAACAGATACACTGCTGATTGCTAACGGATGCACTGCTGATGCTAACGGATGCACTGCTGACATGCTAACGGATGCACTGCTGATGTGCTAACGGATGCACTGCTGATGTGCTAACGGATGCACTGCTGATGTGCTAGCGGATGCACTGCTGACGTCTAACGGATGCACTGCTGTGTGCTAACGGATGACTGCTGATGTGCTAGCGGATGCACTGCTGACGTGCTAACGGATGCACTGCTGATATGCTAACGGATGCACTGCTGATGCTAACGGATGCCTGCTGATGTGCTAACGGATGCACTGCTGATATGCTAACGGATGCACTGCTGATGCTAACGGATGCACTGCTGTGCTAACGGATGCACTGCTGATGTGCTAACGGATGCACTGCTGATGTGCTAACGGATGCACTGCTGTGTGCTAACGGATGCACTGCTGCATGCTAACGGATGCACTGCTGAATGCTAACGGATGCACTGCTGATGTGCTAACGGATGCACTGCTGATATGCTAACGGATGCACTGCTGATATGCTAACGGATGCACTGCTGATATGCTAACGGATACGCTACTGATATGCTAACGGATACACTACTGATATGCTAACAGATACACTACTGACATACTAACGGATACACTGCTGATATACTAACGGATACACTACTGACATGCTAACAGATACACTACTGATATACTAACAGATACACTACTGATATACTAACAGATACACTGCTGATATACTAACGGATACACTGCTGATGTACTAACAGATGCACTACTGATGTACTAACGGATACACTGCTGACGTACTAACGGATACACTACTGTATGCTAACGGATACACTACTGATGTGCTAACGGATACACTACTGTATACTAACAGATACACTGCTGTTACTGACATGCTAACGGATACACTACTGATATGCTAACGGATGCACTGCTGATGTACTAACGGATACACTACTGACATGCTAACAGATAACTGCTGACGTGCTAACGGATACACTGCTGACATGCTAACGGATGCACTGCTGATATACTAACGGATGCACTGCTGATATGCTAACAGATGCACTGCTGATGTGCTAACGGTGCACTGCTGATATGCTAACGATGCACTGCTGCATGCTAACGGATGCACTGCTGACGTCTAACGGATGACTGCTGATGTGCTAACGGTGCACTGCTGCGTGCTAACGGATGCACTGCTGATGTGCTAACGGATACACTGCTGACATGCTAACGGATGCACTGCTGATGTACTAACGGATGCACTGCTGATGTGCTAACAGATGCACTGCTGATATGCTAACGGATGACTGCTGTGTGCTAACGGATGCACTGCTGACATGCTAACGGATGCACTGCTGATGTGCTAACGGATGCGCTGCTGATGCTAACGGATGCACTGCTGACGTGCTAACGGATGCACTGCTGATGTGCTAACGGATGCATGCTGTGTGCTAACGGATGCACTGCTGGTATGCTAACGGATGCACTGCTGATATGCTAACGGATGCACTGCTGATGTGCTAACGGATGCACTGCTGATATGCTAACGGATACACTGCTGACGTGCTAACAGATGCACTACTGATATGCTAACAGTGCACTGCTGATGTGCTAACGGATACACTGCTGATATACTAACGGATACACTGCTGATGTGCTAACGGATACACTGCTGATGTACTAACGGATGCACTGCTGATGTGCTAACGGATGCACTGCTGATATGCTACGGATACACTGCTGACGTGCTAACGGATACACTGCTGATATGCTAACGGATGCACTGCTGATGTGCTAGCGGATGCACTGCTGATGTACTAACGGATGCACTGCTGACGTGCTAACGGATGCACTGCTGCATGCTAACGGATGCACCGCTGATGACTAACGGATGCACTGCTGATGTACTAACGGATACACTGCTGATGTACTAACGGATGCACTGCTGACATGCTAACGGATACACTGCTGACATGCTAACGGATACACTGCTGTATGCTAACGGATGACGCGATGTCTAACGGATGCACTGCTGATATGCTAACGGATACACTGCTGCGTGCTAACGGATGCACTGCTGGTAGCTAACGGATACACTGCTGACATGCTAACGGATGCACTGCTGATGTGCTAACGGATGCACTGCTGATGTGCTAACGGATGCACTGCTGATATGCTAACGGATGCACTGCTGATATGCTAACGGATGCACTGCTGACGTGCTAACGGATGCACTGCTGATGTGCTAACGGATACACTGCTGTATGCTAACGGATGCACTGCTGATGTGCTAACAGATACACTGCTGATGTGCTAACGGATACACTGCTGACGTGCTAACAGATGCACTGCTGACGTCTAACGGATACACTGCTGATGCTAACGGATACACTGCTGATATGCTAACGGATGCACTGCTGATATGCTAACGGATACACTACTGATGTGCTAACAGATACACTGCTGATATGCTAACAGATACACTGCTGACATACTAACGGATACACTGCTGACATGCTAACGGATGCACTGCTGATGTGCTAACGGATACACTGCTGATATGCTAACGGATGCACTGCTGATGTGCTAACGGATGCACTGCTGATGTGCTAACGGATGCACTGCTGTGTGCTAACGGATGCACTGCTGATGTGCTAACGGATGCACTGCTGATGGCTAACGGATGCACTGCTGATGTACTAACGGATGCACTGCTGATATGCTAACGGATGCACTGCTGATGTGCTAACGGATACACTGCTGATGTGCTAACGGATGCACTGCTGCGTGCTAACGGATGCACTACTGATGTACTAACGATGCACTGCTGTGTGCTAGCGGATGCACTGCTGACATGCTAACGGATGACTGCTGACGTGCTAACGATGCACTGCTGTGTGGTAACGATGCACTGCTGATGTGCTAACGGATGCACTGCTGATGTGCTAACGGATGCACTGCTGACGTGCTAACGGATGCCTGCTGATATGCTAACGGATGCACTGCTGATGTACTAACGGATGCACTGCTGATATGCTACGATGCACTGCTGACATGCTAACGGATGCACTGCTGATGCTAACGGATGCACTGCTGATGTGCTAACGGATGCACTGCTGATGTGCTAACGGATGCACTGCTGATGTACTAACGGATGCACTGTGATGTGCTAACGGATACGCTGCTGACGTGCTAACGGATGCACTGCTGATGTACTAGCGGATGCACTGCTGATATGCTAACGGATGCACTGCTGATGTGCTAACGGATGCCTGCTGATTGCTAACGGATGCACTGCTGGCATGCTAACGGATGCACTGCTGTGTGCTAACGGATGCACTGCTGTATGCTAACGGATGCACTGCTGATATGCTAACGGATGCACTGCTGTGTGCTAACGGATGCACTGCTGACGTGCTAACGGATGCACTGCTGATGTGCTAACGGATGCACTGCTGATGTGCTAACGGATGCACTGCTGACGTACTAACGGATGCACTGCTGTATGCTAACGGATGCACTCTGATTCTAACGGATGCACTGCTGATGTACTAGCGGATGCACTGCTGATATGCTAACGGATGCACTGCTGTGTGCTAACGGATGCACTGCTGATGTGCTAACGGATGCACTGCTGATATACTAACGGATGCACTGCTGACATGCTAACGGATACACTGCTGACATACTAACGGTACACTGCTGATGTACTAACGGATGCACTGCTGACGTACTAACAGATACACTACTGACATGCTAACGGATGCACTGCTGATATGCTAACGGATACACTGCTGATATGCTAACAGATGCACTGCTGACCATGCTAACAGATACACTGCTGACGTACTAACGGATGCACTGCTGTGTACTAACGGATGACTGCTGATGTGCTAACGGATACACTGCGACGTACAACGGATGCACTGCTGATGTCTAACGGATACACTGCTGATATGCTAACGGATGCACTACTGATGTGCTAACGGATACACTACTGATATGCTAACAGATACACTGCTTGTGCTAACGGATGCACTGCTGTATGCTAACGGATACACTGCTGATGTACTAACGGTGCACTGCTGCGTGCTAACGGATACACTGCTGATGTACTAGCGGATGCACTGCTGACATGCTAACGGATGCGCTGCTGATATGCTAACGGGTGCACTGCTGACGTACTAACGGATGCACTGCTGACGTGCTAACGGTGCACTGCTGATGTGCTAACGGATGCACTGCTGGTATGCTAACGGATGCACTGCTGACGTGCTAACGATGCACTGCTGATGTACTAACGGATGACTGCTGACGTGCTAACGGATGACTGCTGATGTGCTAACGATGCACTGCTGACGTCTAACGGATGCACTGCTGACGTGCTAACGGATGCACTGCTGATATGCTAACGGATGCACCGCTGACATGCTAACGGATGCACTGCTGACATGCTAACGGATGCACTGCTGACATGCTAACGGATACACTGCTGACATGCTAACGGATACACTGCTGATGTGCTAACGGATGCACTGCTGATATGCTAACGGATGCACTACTGATTGCTAACGGATACACTGCTGATATGCTAACGGATGCACTGCTGCATGTACTAACGGATACACTGCTGACATGCTAACGGATGCACTGCTGATGTGCTAACGGATGCACTGCTGATGTGCTAACGGATGCATGCTGATGTGCTAACGGATGCACTGCTGATGTGCTAACGGATGCGCTGCTGACGTGCTAACGGATGCACTGCTGTGTGCTAACGGATACACTGCTGACGTGCTAACGGACGCACTGCTGAATCTAACGGATACACTGCTGACGTACTAACGGATGCACTGCTGGTGCTAACGGATACACTGCTGACATGCTAACGGATACACCACGATATACTAACGGATACACTACTGATGTACTAACAGATACACTACTGATATGCTAACGGATACACTACTGACATACTAACGGATACACTGCTGATATACTAACGGATGCACTGCTGATATGCTAACGATACCACTGCTGATATGCTAACGGATACACACTGACGTGCTAACAGATGCTGCTGATATACTAACGGATACACTACTGACATGCTAACGGATGCACTGCTGATGTACTAACGGATGCACTGCTGACATGCTAACGGATGCACTGCTGATGTGCTAACGGATGCACTGCTGATGTACTAGCGGATGCACTGCTGTGTGCTAAGGATACACTGCTGTATGCTACGGATGCACTGCTGTTGCTAACGGATACACTGCTGTGTGCTACGAACGATGCACTGCTGATGTGCTAACGGATACACTGCGACATACTAACGGATGCACTGCTGACATGCTAACGGATACACTACTGATATGCTAACGGATGCACTGCTGACGTGCTAACGGATACACTACTGACATGCTAACGGATGCACTGCTGATGTGCTAACGGATGCACTGCTGATATGCTAACGGATACACTGCTGCGTTCTAACGGATGCACTGCTGACATGCTAACGGATGCACCGCGTATGCTAGCGGATGCACTGCTGTATGCTAACGGTGCACTGCTGATATGTAACGGATGCACTGCTGACGTGCTAACGGATGCACTGCTGTGTGCTAACGGATGCACTGCTGCGGCTAACGGATGCACTGCTGACATGCTACGGATGCACTGCTGTATACTAACGCACACGATGTACTACGGATGCACTGCTGACATGCTAACGGATGCACTGCTGACCGCTACAGATGCACTGCTGATGTGCTAACGGAGCGCTGCTGATGCTACGATGCACTGCTGATATCTAACGATGCACTGCTGATGTACTAACGGATGCACTGCTGATGGCTAACGGATGCACTGCTGTGTGCTAACGGATACACCGCTGACATGCTAACGGATGCACTGCTGTATGCTAACGGATGCACTGCTGATGTACTAACGGATGCGCTGCTGACGTGCTAACGGATGCACTGCTGATGTGCTAACGATACACTGCTGACGTGCTAACGGATGCTGCTATGTGCTAACGGATGCACTGCTGCATGCTAACGGATGCACTACTGATGTACTCGGATCATGCGTATGCTAACGGTACACTGCTGGCGTGCTAACGGATGCACTGCTGACGTGCTAACGGATACACTGCTGATGTGCTAACGGATGCACCGCTGACATACTAACGGATGCACTACTGATGTGCTAACAGATGCACTGCTGACGTACTAACGGATACACTACTGACATACTAACGATACACTGCTGATATGCTAACGGATGCACTGCTGATGTACTAACGGATGCGCTGCTGATGTACTAACGGATACACTGCTGATGTACTAACGGTGCACTGCTGATATGCTAACAGATACACTGCTGATGTGCTAACAGATACACTACTGATATACTAACGGATGCACTGCTGACATACTAACAGATACACTACTGAGGTGCTAACGGATACACTGCTGATATACTAACGGATGCACTGCTGACATGCTAACGGATACACTACTGATATACTAACGGATGCACTGCTGATATGCTAACAGATGCACTGCTGATATGCTAAGGATACACTACTGACATACTAACGGATGCACTGCTGATATACTAACGGATACACTACTGAGTATGCTAGCGGATGCACTGCTGACGTGCTAACGGAGCACTGCTGACGTCTAGGATGCACTGCTGATATGCTAACGGATGCATCTGTGCTAACGGATGCACTGCTGACCTGCTAACGGATGCACTGCTGACGTACTAACGGATGCACTGCGATATGCTAACGGATGCATGCTGACGTGCTAACGGATACGCTCTGATATGCTAACGGATGCACTGCTGATGTGCTAACGGATGCCACTGCTGATGGCTAACGGATGCACTGCTGCATGCTAACGGATGCACTGGTATGCTAGCGCATGCACTGCTGATGTGCTAACAGATCACTACTGATATACTAACAGATACACTACTGACATGCTAACGGATGCACTACTGACATGCTAACGGATGCACTACTGATATGCTTAACGGATACACTGCTGATATGCTTAACAGATGCACTGCTGATGTGCTAACGGATGCACTGCTGATATGCTAGCGCGATGCACTGCTGATGTGCTAACGGATGCACTGCTGACGTGCTAACGGATGCACTCTGAGTGCTAACGGATGCACTGCTGACGTACCAACGGATACACTGCTGCATGTAACGGATGCACCGCTGATGTGCTAACGGATGCACTGCTGATGTGCTAACGGATGCACTGCTGATGTGCTAACGGATGCACTGCTGACGTGCTAACGGATGCCACTGCTGATGTGCAACGGATGCACTCATTGCTACGACGCACTGCTGACGTGCTACGGATGCACTGCTGACTATGCTAACGGATACACTGCTGTGTACTAACGGATGCACTGCTGATGTGCTAACGGACGCACTGCTGATGTGCTAACGGATGCACTGCTGACGCACGATGCGATGTGCTAACGGATGCACTGCTGATGCTAGCGGCGCACTGCTGATGTACTAACGATGCACCACTGACATGCTAACGGATGCACTGCGATGTGCTACGATGCACTGCTGGCGTGCTAACGGATACACTGCTGACGTGCTAACGGATACGCTGCTGACGTGCTAACGGATACACTGCTGATGTGCTAACGGATGCGCTTCTGATGCTATACTAGCTAGATACACTGCTGATATACTAATGCGGATGCACTGCGATATGCTAACGGATACGGATCACTGCTGAGTGCTAACGGATGCACTGCTGACATGCTAACGGATAGGACACTGCTGATATGCTAACGGATACACTGCTGCATCTAACGGATGCACCGCTGACGTGCTAACGATGCACGCTTATGCTAACATGACTGCGATGTGCTAACGGATGCACTGCTGATATGCTAACGGATGCGCTACTGACGCTAACGATGCACTGCTGGCGGCTAACGGATGCGCTGCTGATTATGCTAACACTTGGTGCTAACGATGCAACCCGACGGTAACGGATCACTGCTGCATCTACGCACTCTAGCTACGGCACTCCGACTATGCTACGTCACTACTGATATGCTAACGATACACGCTGACGTACTAACGGACGCACTGCTGTGTGCTAACGGATACACTACTGATGTGCTAACGGATACACTCTGGTATACTAACGGATAACTGCTGATATACTACGGATACACAGTAACAGATGCACTACTGATATACTAACAGATGCACTACTGACATGCTAACGGATACACTACTCACATACTAGCGGATGCACTACTGATGTACTAGGATAGGCACTGCTGATAGCTAACAGATACACTACTGATGTACTAACAGATACAGCTGATATGCTAACGGTGCACTGCTGATATACTAACGGATACACTGCTGACGTACTAACGGATACACTACTGATGTACTAACGGATGCATGCTGGTGTGCTAACGGACACACACGTATGCTAACGGATGCACTACTGACATGCTATCGGATACACTGCTGATATACTAACGGATACACTACTGACATACTAACGGATACACTGCTGATGTACTAACAGATACACTACTGATATGCTAACAGATACACTACTGATGTGCTAACAGATACACTACTGATATGCTAACGAGCGATACACTGCTGATATACTAAAGATACACTACAAATACATATCACTCTGATATAACAGTACTGCTGGGTGCCTAACGGATACGCCGCCGATATGCTAACGGACGCACTGCTGACATGACTAACGGATAGGCACTGCTGAGTGTGCTAACAGATACACTACTGATATACTAACAGATACACTACTGATATACTAACAGATACACTACTGATATACTAACAGATACACTACTGATATACTAACAGATACACTACTGATATACTAACAGATACACTACTGATATACTAACAGATACACTACTGATATACTAACAGATACACTACTGATATACTAACAGATACACTACTGATATACTAACAGATACACTACTGATATACTAACAGATACACTACTGATATACTAACGGATACACTACTGATATACTAACAGATACACTACTGACATACTAACAGATACACTACTGATATACTAACGGATACACTACTGATATACTAACGGATACACTACTGATATACTAACAGATACACTACTGATATACTAACGGATACACTACTGATATACTAACAGATACACTACTGATATACTAACAGATACACTACTGACATACTAACAGATACACTACTGATATACTAACAGATACACTTCCGATATACTAACAGATACACTACTGATATACTAACAGATACACTACTGATATACTAACAGATACACTACTGATATACTAACAGATACACTACTGACATACTCACAGATACACTACTGATATACTAACAGATACACTACTGATATACTAAGGATACACTACTGACATACTAACAGATACACTACTGAATGTACTAACAGATACACTACTGATATACTAACAGATACACTGCTGATATACTAACGGATACACTACTGACATACTAACAGATACACTACTGATATACTAACAGATACACTACTGAATACTAACAGATACACTACTGATATACTAACAGATACACTACTGATATACTAACAGATACACTACTGATATACTAACAGATACACTACTGATATACTAACAGATACACTACTGATATACTAACAGATACACTACTGATATACTAACAGATACACTGCTGATATACTAACAGATACACTACTGATATACTAACAGATAAACTACTGACATACTAACAGATACACTACTGATATACTAACAGATACACTACTGACATACTAACAGATACACTACTGATATACTAACAGATACACTACTGATATACTAACAGATACACTACTGACATACTAACAGATACACTACTGATATACTAACAGATACACTGCTGATATACTAACAAATACACTGCTGATATACTAACAGATACACTACTGATATACTAACAGATACACTACTGATATACTAACAGATACACTACTGATATACTAACAGATACACTACTGACATACTAACAGATACACTACTGACATACTAACAGATACACTACTGATATACTAACAGATACACTACTGATATACTAACAGATACACTACTGATATACTAACAGATACACTACTGATATACTAACAGATACACTACTGATATACTAACAGATACACTACTGACATACTAACAGATACACTACTGATATACGAACAGATACACTACTGATATACTAACAGATACACTACTGATATGCTAACAGATACACTACTGACATACTCACAGATACACTACTGATATACTAACAGATACACTACTGATATACTAACAGATACACTACTGATATACTAACAGATACACTACTGACATACTAACAGATACACTACTGATATACTAACAGATACACTACTGATATACTAACAGATACACTACTGATATACTAACAGATACACTACTGACATAGTAACAGATACACTACTGATATACTAACTGATACACTACTGATATACTAACAGATACACTACTGACATACTAACAGATACACTACTGACATACTAACAGATACATTACTGATATACTAACAGATACATTACTGATATACTAACAGATACACTACTGATATACTAACAGATAAACTACTGATATACTAACAGATACACTACCGATATACTAACAGATACACTACTGATATACTAACAGATACAGATACACTACTGATATACTAACAGATACACTACTTATATACTAACAGATACACTACTGATATGCTAACAGATACACCACTGACATACTAACAGATACACTACTGATATACTAACAGATACACTACTGATATACTAACAGATACACTACTGATATACTAACGGATACACTACTGATATACTAACAGATACACTACTGATATACTAACAGATACACTACTGATATACTAACAGATACACTACTGATATACTAACAGATACACTAACTGACATACTAACAGATACACTACTGATATACTAACAGATACACTACTGATATACTAACAGATACACTACTGACATACTAACAGATACACTACTGACATACTAACAGATACACTTCCGATATACTAACAGATACACTACTGATATACTAACAGATACACTACTGATATACTAACAGATACACTACTGATATACTAACAGATACACTACTGATATACTAACAGATACACTACTGATATACTAACAGATACACTACTGATATACTAACAGATACACTACTGATATACTAACAGATACACTACTGATATACTAACAGATACACTACTGATATACTAACAGATACACTACTGATATACTAACAGATACACTACTGATATACTAACAGATACACTACTGATATACTAACAGATACACTACTGATATACTAACAGACACACTACTGATATACTAACAGATACACTACTGATATACTAACAGATACACTACTGATATACTAACAGACACACTACTGATATACTAACAGATACACTACTGATATACTAACAGATACACTACTGATATACTAACAGATACACTACTGATATCACTAACGGATGACACTACTGACATACTAACAGATGCACTACTGATATACTAACAGATACACTACTGATATACTAACAGATACACTACTGATATACTAACAGATACACTACTGATATACTAACGGATACACTACTGATATGCTAACGATACACTACTGATATACTAACAGATACACTACTGATATACTAACAGATACACTACTGATATACTAACAGATACACTACTGATATACTAACAGATACACTACTGATATACTAACAGATACACTACTGACATACTCACAGATACACTACTGATATACTAACAGATACACTACTGATATACTAACGGATACACTACTGATATACTAACAGACACACTACTGATATACTAACAGATACACTACTGATATACTAACAGATACACTACTGATATACTAACAGTTACACTACTGATATACTAACAGATACACTACTGACATACTAACAGATACACTACTGATATACTAACAGATACACTACTGATATACTAACAGATACACTACTGATATACTAACAGATACACTACTGATATACTAACAGATACACTACTGATATACTAACAGATACACTACTGATATACTAACAGATACACTACTGACATACTAACAGATACACTACTGATATACTAACAGATACACTACTGATATACTAACAGATACACTACTGATATACTAACAGATACACTGCTGATATACTAACAGATACACTACTGATATACTAACAGATACACTACTGATATACTAACAGATACACTACTGATATACTAACAGATACACTACTGATATACTAACAGATACACTACTGATATACTAACAGATACACTACTGATATACTAACAGATACACTACTGATATACTAACAGATACACTACTGATATACTAACAGATACACTACTGATATACTAACAGATACACTACTGACATACTAACAGATACACTACTGATATACTAACAGATACACTACTGATATACTAACAGATACACTACTGATATACTAACAGATACACTACTGATATACTAACAGATACACTACTGATATACTAACAGATACACTACTGATATACTAACAGATACACTACTGATATACTAACAGATACACTACTGACATACTAACAGATACACTACTGATATACTAACAGATACACTACTGATATACTAACAGATACACTACTGATATACTAACAGATACACTACTGATATACTAACAGATACACTACTGACATACTAACAGATACACTACTGATATACTAACAGATACACTACTGATATACTAACAGATACACTACTGACATACTAACAGATACACTACTGATATACTAACAGATACACTACTGATATACTAACAGATACACTACTGATATACTAACAGATACACTACTGATATACTAACAGATACACTACTGATATACTAACAGATACACTACTGATATACTAACAGATACACTACTGACATACTAACAGATACACTACTGATATACTAGACAGATACACTACTGATATACTAACAGATACACTACTGATATACTAACAGATACACTACTGATATACTAACAGATACACTACTGATATACTAACAGATACACTACTGATATACTAACAGATACACTACTGATATACTAACAGATACACTACTGATATACTAACAGATACACTACTGATATACTAACAGATACACTACTGATATACTAACAGATACACTACTGATATACTAACAGATACACTACTGATATACTAACAGATACACTACTGATATACTAACAGATACACTACTGATATACTAACAGATACACTACTGATATACTAACAGATACACTACTGATATACTAACAGATACACTACTGATATACTAACAGATACACTACTGACATACTAACAGATACACTACTGACATACTAACAGATACACTACTGATATACTAACAGATACACTACTGATATACTAACAGATACACTACTGATATACTAACAGATACACTACTGATATACTAACAGATACACTACTGATATACTAACAGATACACTACTGATATACTAACAGATACACTACTGATATACTAACAGATACACTACTGATATACTAACAGATACACTACTGATATACTAACAGATACACTACTGATATACTAACAGATACACTACTGATATACTAACAGATACACTACTGATATACTAACAGATACACTACTGATATACTAACAGATACACTACTGATATACTAACAGATACACTACTGACATACTAACAGATACACTACTGATATACTAACAGATACACTACTGATATACTAACAGATACACTACTGATATACTAACAGATACACTACTGATATACTAACAGATACACTACTGATATACTAACAGATACACTACTGACATACTAACGGATACACTACTGATATACTAACAGATACACTACTGATATACTAACAGATACACTACTGATATACTAACAGATACACTACTGATATACTAACAGATACACTACTGATATACTAACAGATACACTACTGATATACTAACAGATACACTACTGATATACTAACAGATACACTACTGATATACTAACAGATACACTACTGACATACTAACAGATACACTACTGATATACTAACAGATACACTACTGATATACTAACAGATACACTACTGATATACTAACAGATACACTACTGATATACTAACAGATACACTACTGATATACTAACAGATACACTACTGATATACTAACAGATACACTACTGATATACTAACAGATACACTACTGATATACTAACAGATACACTACTGACATACTAACAGATACACTACTGATATACTAACAGATACACTACTGATATACTAACAGATACACTACTGATATACTAACAGATACACTACTGATATACTAACAGATACACTACTGATATACTAACAGATACACTACTGATATACTAACAGATACACTACTGATATACTAACAGATACACTACTGATATACTAACAGATACACTACTGATATACTAACAGATACACTACTGATATACTAACAGATACACTACTGATATACTAACAGATACACTACTGATATACTAACAGATACACTACTGATATACTAACAGATACACTACTGATATACTAACAGATACACTACTGACATACTAACAGATACACTACTGACATACTAACAGATACACTACTGATATACTAACAGATACACTACTGATATACTAACAGATACACTACTGATATACTAACAGATACACTACTGATATACTAACAGATACACTACTGATATACTAACAGATACAGATACACTACTGATATACTAACAGATACACTACTGACATACTAACAGATACACTACTGATATACTAACAGATACACTACTGATATACTAACAGATACACTACTGACATACTAACAGATACACTACTGATATACTAACAGATACACTACTGATATACTAACAGATACACTACTGATATACTAACAGATACACTACTGATATACTAACAGATACACTACTGATATACTAACAGATACACTACTGATATACTAACAGATACACTACTGACATACTAACAGATACACTACTGATATACTAACAGATACACTACTGATATACTAACAGATACACTACTGATATACTAACAGATACACTACTGATATACTAACAGATACACTACTGACATACTAACAGATACACTACTGACATACTAACAGATACACTACTGATATACTAACAGATACACTACTGATATACTAACAGATACACTACTGATATACTAACAGATACACTACTGATATACTAACAGATACACTACTGATATACTAACAGATACACTACTGACATACTAACAGATACACCACTGACATAGTAACAGATACACTACTGATATACTAACAGATACACTACTGATATACTAACAGATACACTACTGACATACTAACAGACACACTACTGATATACTAACAGATACACTACTGATATACTAACAGATACACTACTGATATACTAACAGATACACTACTGATATACTAACAGATACACTACTGATATACTAACAGATACACTACTGATATACTAACAGATACACTACTGATATACTAACAGATACACTACTGATATACTAACAGATACACTACTGATATACTAACAGATACACTACTGACATACTAACAGATACACTACTGACATACTAACAGATACACTACTGATATACTAACAGATACACTACTGATATACTAACAGATACACTACTGATATACTAACAGATACACTACTGATATACTAACAGATACACTACTGATATACTAACAGATACACTACTGATATACTAACAGATACACTACTGATATACTAACAGATACACTACTGACATACTAACAGATACACTACTGATATACTAACAGATACACTACTGATATACTAACAGATACACTACTGACATACTAACAGATACACTACTGATATACTAACAGATACACTACTGATATACTAACAGATACACTACTGATATACTAACAGATACACTACTGACATACTAACAGATACACTACTGATATACTAACAGATACACTACTGACATACTAACAGATACACTACTGACATACTAACAGATACACTACTGACATACTAACAGATACACTACTGATATACTAACAGATACACTACTGATATACTAACAGATACACTACTGATATACTAACAGATACACTACTGATATACTAACAGATACACTACTGATATACTAACAGATACACTACTGATATACTAACAGATACACTACTGATATACTAACAGATACACTACTGATATACTAACAGATACACTACTGATATACTAACAGATACACTACTGATATACTAACAGATACACTACTGATATACTAACAGATACACTACTGATATACTAACAGATACACTACTGATATACTAACAGATACACTACTGATATACTAACAGATACACTACTGATATACTAACAGATACACTACTGATATACTAACAGATACACTACTGATATACTAACAGATACACTACTGATATACTAACAGATACACTACTGATATACTAACAGATACACTACTGATATACTAACAGATACACTACTGATATACTAACAGATACACTACTGATATACTAACAGATACACTACTGATATACTAACAGATACACTACTGATATACTAACAGATACACTACTGATATACTAACAGATGCACTACTGATATACTAACAGATACACTACTGATATACTAACAGATACACTACTGATATACTAACAGATACACTACTGACATACTAACAGATACACTACTGACATACTAACAGATACACTACTGATATACTAACAGATACACTACTGATATACTAACAGATACACTACTGATATACTAACAGATACACTACTGATATACTAACAGATACACTACTGATATACTAACAGATACACTACTGATATACTAACAGATACACTACTGATATACTAACAGATACACTACTGATATACTAACAGATACACTACTGATATACTAACAGATACACTACTGATATACTAACAGATACACTACTGATATACTAACAGATACACTACTGACATACTAACAGATACACTACTGATATACTAACAGATACACTACTGATATACTAACAGATACACTACTGATATACTAACAGATACACTACTGATATACTAACAGATACACTACTGATATACTAACAGATACACTACTGATATACTAACAGATACACTACTGATATACTAACAGATACACTACTGATATACTAACAGATACACTACTGATATACTAACAGATACACTACTGATATACTAACAGATACACTACTGATATACTAACAGATACACTACTGATATACTAACAGATACACTACTGATATACTAACAGATACACTACTGACATACTAACAGATACACTACTGACATACTAACAGATACACTACTGATATACTAACAGATACACTACTGATATACTAACAGATACACTACTGATATACTAACAGATACACTACTGATATACTAACAGATACACTACTGATATACTAACAGATACACTACTGATATACTAACAGATACACTACTGATATACTAACAGATACACTACTGATATACTAACAGATACACTACTGATATACTAACAGATACACTACTGATATACTAACAGATACACTACTGATATACTAACAGATACACTACTGATATACTAACAGATACACTACTGATATACTAACAGATACACTACTGACATACTAACAGATACACTACTGACATACTAACAGATACACTACTGATATACTAACAGATACACTACTGATATACTAACAGATACACTACTGATATACTAACAGATACACTACTGATATACTAACAGATACACTACTGATATACTAACAGATACACTACTGATATACTAACAGATACACTACTGATATACTAACAGATACACTACTGATATACTAACAGATACACTACTGATATACTAACAGATACACTACTGATATACTAACAGATACACTACTGATATACTAACAGATACACTACTGATATACTAACAGATACACTACTGATATACTAACAGATACACTACTGACATACTAACAGATACACTACTGATATACTAACAGATACACTACTGATATACTAACAGATACACTACTGATATACTAACAGATACACTACTGATATACTAACAGATACACTACTGATATACTAACAGATACACTACTGATATACTAACAGATACACTACTGACATACTAACAGATGCACTACTGACATACCAACGGATACACTACTGATATACTAACAGATACACTACTGACATACTAACAGATACACTACTGACATACTAACAGATACACTACTGATATACTAACAGATACACTACTGATATACTAACAGATACACTACTGATATACTAACAGATACACTACTGACATACTAACAGATACACTACTGATATACTAACAGATACACTACTGATATACTAACAGATACACTACTGATATACTAACAGATACACTACTGATATACTAACAGATACACTACTGATATACTAACAGATACACTACTGATATACTAACAGAAAGAACACTACTGATATACTAACAGATACACTACTGATATACTAACAGATACACTACTGATATACTAACAGATACACTACTGATATACTAACAGATACACTACTGATATACTAACAGATACACTACTGATATACTAACAGATACACTACTGATATACTAACAGATACACTACTGATATACTAACAGATACACTACTGATATACTAACAGATACACTACTGATATACTAACAGATACACTACTGATATACTAACAGATACACTACTGACATACTAACAGATACACTACTGATATACTAACAGATACACTACTGATATACTAACAGATACACTACTGATATACTAACAGATACACTACTGATATACTAACAGATACACTACTGATATACTAACAGATACACTACTGATATACTAACAGATACACTACTGATATACTAACAGATACACTACTGATATACTAACAGATACACTACTGATATACTAACAGATACACTACTGATATACTAACAGATACACTACTGATATACTAACAGATACACTACTGATATACTAACAGATACACTACTGATATACTAACAGATACACTACTGATATACTAACAGATACACTACTGATATACTAACAGATACACTACTGATATACTAACAGATACACTACTGATATACTAACAGATACACTACTGATATACTAACAGATACACTACTGATATACCAACAGATACACTACTGACATACTAACAGATACACTACTGATATACTAACAGATACACTACTGATATACTAACAGATACACTACTGATATACTAACAGATACACTACTGATATACTAACAGATACACTACTGATATACTAACAGATACACTACTGACATACTAACAGATACACTACTGATATACTAACAGATACACTACTGATATACTAACAGATACACTACTGATATACTAACAGATACACTACTGATATACTAACAGATACACTACTGATATACTAACAGATACACTACTGATATACTAACAGATACACTACTGATATACTAACAGATACACTACTGATATACTAACAGATACACTACTGATATACTAACAGATACACTACTGACATACTAACAGATACACTACTGATATACTAACAGATACACTACTGATATACTAACAGATACATACTGATATACTAACAGATACACTACTGATATACTAACAGATACACTACTGATATACTAACAGATACACTACTGATATACTAACAGATACACTACTGACATACTAACAGATACACTACTGATATACTAACAGATACACTACTGATATACTAACAGATACACTACTGATATACTAACAGATACACTACTGATATACTAACAGATACACTACTGATATACTAACAGATACACTACTGATATACTAACAGATACACTACTGATATACTAACAGATACACTACTGATATACTAACAGATACACTACTGATATACTAACAGATACACTACTGATATACTAACAGATACACTACTGATATACTAACAGATACACTACTGATATACTAACAGATACACTACTGATATACTAACAGATACACTACTGATATACTAACAGATACACCACTGACATAGTAACAGATACACTACTGATATACTAACAGATACACTACTGATATACTAACAGATACACTACTGACATACTAACAGATACACTACTGATATACTAACAGATACACTACTGATATACTAACAGATACACTACTGATATACTAACAGATACACTACTGACATACTAACAGATACACTACTGATATACTAACAGATACACTACTGATATACTAACAGATACACTACTGACATACTAACAGATACACTACTGATATACTAACAGATACACTACTGATATACTAACAGATACACTACTGATATACTAACAGATACACTACTGATATACTAACAGATACACTACTGACATACTAACAGATACACTACTGATATACTAACAGATACACTACTGATATACTAACAGATACACTACTGACATACTAACAGATACACTACTGATATACTAACAGATACACTACTGATATACTAACAGATACACTACTGATATACTAACAGATACACTACTGACATACTAACAGATACACTACTGATATACAACAGATACACTACTGATATACTAACAGATACACTACTGATATACTAACAGATACACTACTGACATACTAACAGATACACTACTGATATACTAACAGATACACTACTGATATACTAACAGATACACTACTGAATACTAACAGATACACTACTGATATACTAACAGATACACTACTGATATACTAACAGATACACTACTGATATACTAACAGATACACTACTGATATACTAACAGATACACTACTGACATACTAACAGATACACTACTGATATACTAACAGATACACTACTGATATACTAACAGATACACTACTGATATACTAACAGATACACTACTGATATACTAACAGATACACTACTGATATACTAACAGATACACTACTGATATACTAACAGATACACTACTGATATACTAACAGATACACTACTGATATACTAACAGATACACTACTGATATACTAACAGATACACTACTGATATACTAACAGATACACTACTGATATACTAACAGATACACTACTGATATACTAACAGATACACTACTGATATACTAACAGATACACTACTGATATACTAACAGATACACTACTGACATACTAACAGATACACTACTGATATACTAACAGATACACTACTGATATACTAACAGATACACTACTGATATACTAACAGATACACTACTGATATACTAACAGATACACTACTGATATACTAACAGATACACTACTGATATACTAACAGATACACTACTGATATACTAACAGATACACTACTGATATACTAACAGATACACTACTGATATACTAACAGATACACTACTGATATACTAACAGATACACTACTGATATACTAACAGATACACTACGATATACTAACAGATACACTACTGATATACTAACAGATACACTACTGATATACTAACAGATACACTACTGATATACTAACAGATACACTACTGATATACAACAGATACACTACTGATATACTAACAGATACACTACTGATATACTAACAGATACACTACTGACATACTAACAGATACACCACTGACATAGTAACAGATACACTACTGATATACTAACAGTTACACTACTGATATACTAACAGATACACTACTGACATACTAACAGATACACTACTGATATACTAACAGATACACTACTGATATACTAACAGATACACTACTGATATACTAACAGATACACTACTGATATACTAACAGATACACTACTGATATACTAACAGATACATACTGATATACTAACAGATACACTACTGATATACTAACAGATACACTACTGACATATAACAGATACACTACTGATATACTAACAGATACACTACTGATATATAACAGATACACTACTGATATACTAACAGATACACTACTGACATACTAACAGATACACTACTGATATACTAACAGATACACTACTGATATACCAACAGATACACCACTGACATACTAACAGATACACTACTGATATACTAACAGATACACTACTGATATACTAACAGATACACTACTGATATACTAACAGATACACTACTGATATACTAACAGATACACTACTGATATACTAACAGATACACTACTGACATACTAACAGATACACTACTGATATACTAACAGATACACTACTGACATACTAACAGATACACTACTGATATACTAACAGATACACTACTGATATACTAACAGATACACTACTGATATACTAACAGATACACTACTGATATACTAACAGATACACTACTGATATACTAACAGATACACTACTGATATACTAACAGATACACTACTGATATACTAACAGATACACTACTGATATACTAACAGATACACTACTGATATACTAACAGATACACTACTGATATACTAACAGATACACTACTGATATACTAACAGATACACTACTGATATACTAACAGATACACTACTGATATACTAACAGATACACTACTGATATACTAACAGATACACTACTGATATACTAACAGATACACTACTGATATACTAACAGATACACTACTGATATACTAACAGATACACTACTGATATACTAACAGATACACTACTGATATATAACAGATACACTACTGATATACTAACAGATACACTACTGATATACTAACAGATACACTACTGATATACTAACAGATACACTACTGATATACTAACAGATACACTACTGATATACTAACAGATACACTACTGATATACTAACAGATACACTACTGATATACTAACAGATACACTACTGATATACTAACAGATACACTACTGATATACTAACAGATACAGATACACTACTGATATACTAACAGATACACTACTGATATACTAACAGATACACTACTGATATACTAACAGATACACTACTGACATACTAACAGATACACTACTGATATACTAACAGATACACTACTGATATACTAACAGATACACTACTGATATACTAACAGATACACTACTGATATACTAACAGATACACTACTGATATACTAACAGATACACTACTGATATACTAACAGATACACTACTGACATACTAACAGATACACTACTGACATACTAACAGATACACTACTGACATACTAACAGATACACTTCTGATATACTAACAGATACACTACTGATATACTAACAGATACACCACTGATATACTAACATACACTACTGATATACTAACATATACACTACTGATATACTAACAGATACAGATACACTACTGACATACTAACAGATACACTACTTACATACTAACAGATACACTACTGACATACTAACAGATACACTACTGATATACTAACAGATACACTACTGATATACTAACAGATACACTACTGATATACTAACAGATACACTACTGATATACTAACAGAAGATACACTACTGATATATAACAGATACACTACTGACATATAACAGATACACTACTGATATACTAACAGATACACTACTGATATACTAACAGATACACTACTGACATACTAACAGATACACTACTGATATACTAACAGATACACTACTGATATACTAACAGATACACTACTGATATACTAACAGATACACTACTGATATACTAACAGATACACTACTGATATACTAACAGATACACTACTGATATACTAACAGATACACTACTGATATACTAACAGATACACTACTGATATACTAACAGATACACTACTGATATACTAACAGATACACTACTGACATACTAACAGATACACTACTGATATACTAACAGATACACTACTGATATACTAACAGATACACTACTGACATACTAACAGATACACTACTGATATATAACAGATACACTACTGATATACTAACAGATACACTACTGATATACTAACAGATACACTACTGATATACTAACAGATACACTACTGACATACTAACAGATACACTACTGATATACTAACAGATACACTACTGACATACTAACAGATACACTACTGATATACTAACAGATACACTACTGATATACTAACAGATACACTACTGATATACTAACAGATACACTACTGATATACTAACAGATACACTACTGATATACTAACAGATACACTACTGATATACTAACAGATACACTACTGATATACTAACAGATACATACTGATATACTAACAGATACACTACTGATATACTAACAGATACACTACTGACATACTAACAGATACACTACTGATATACTAACAGATACACTACTGATATACTAACAGATACACTACGATATACTAACAGATACACTACTGATATACTAACAGATACACTACTGATATACTAACAGATACACTACTGATATACTAACAGATACACTACTGATATACTAACAGATACACTACTGATATACTAACAGATACACTACTGATATACTAACAGATACACTACTGATATACTAACAGATACACTACGAATATAACAGATACACTACTGATATACTAACAGATACACTACTGATATACTAACAGATACACTACTGATATACTAACAGATACACTACTGACATACTAACAGATACACTACTGATATACTAACAGATACACTACTGATATACTAACAGATACACTACTGATATACTAACAGATACACTACTGATATACTAACAGATACACTACTGATATACTAACAGATACACTACTGATATACCAACAGATACACTACTGATATACTAACAGATACACTACTGATATACTAACAGATACACTATGATATACTAACAGATACACTACTGATATACTAACAGATACACTACTGATATACTAACAGATACACTACTGATATACTAACAGATACACTACTGATATACTAACAGATACACTACTGATATACTAACAGATACACTACTGATATACTAACAGATACACTACTGATATACTAACAGATACACTACTGACATACTAACAGATACACTACTGATATACTAACAGATACACTACTGATATACTAACAGATACACTACTGATATACTAACAGATACACTACTGATATACTAACAGATACACTACTGATATACTAACAGATACACTACTGATATACTAACAGATACACTACTGATATACTAACAGATACACTACTGACATACTAACAGATACACTACTGATATACTAACAGATACACTACTGATATACTAACAGATACACTACTGATATACTAACAGATACACTACTGATATACTAACAGATACACTACTGACATACTAACAGATACACTACTGATATACTAACAGATACACTACTGATATACTAACATAAACACTACTGACATAGTAACAGACACACTACTGATATACTAACAGATACACTACTGATATACTAACAAATACACTACTGACATACTAACAGATACACTACTGATATACTAACAGATACACTACTGATATACTAACAGATACACTACTGATATACTAACAGATACACTACTGACATATAACAGATACACTAATGATATACTAACAGATACACTACTGATATACTAACAGATACACTACTGATATACTAACAGATACACTACTGACATACTAACAGATACACTACTGATATACAACAGATAACTACTGATATACTAACAGATACACTACTGACATACTAACAGATACATACTGATATACTAACAGATACACTACTGATATACTAACAGATACACTACTGATATACTAACAGATACACTACTGAATACTAACAGATACACTACTGATATACTAACAGATACACTACTGATATACTAACAGATACACTACTGATATACTAACAGATACACTACTGACATACTAACAGATACACTACTGATATACTAACAGATACACTACTGATATACTAACAGATACACTACTGATATACTAACAGATACACTACTGATATACTAACAGATACACTACTGATATACTAACAGATACACTACTGATATACTAACAGATACACTACTGATATACTAACAGATACACTACTGATATACTAACAGATACACTACTGATATACTAACAGATACACTACTGATATATAACAGATACACCAAGATATATAACAGATACACTACTGACATACTAACAGATACACTACTGATATACTAACAGATACACTACTGATATACTAACAGATACACTACTGATATACTAACAGATACACTACTGATATACTAACAGATACACTACTGATATACTAACAGATACACTACTGACATACTAACAGATACACTACTGATATACTAACAGATACACTACTGATATACTAACAGATACACTACTGATATACTAACAGATACACTACTGATATACTAACAGATACACTACTGATATACTAACAGATACACTACTGATATACTAACAGATACACTACTGATATACTAACAGATACACTACTGATATACTAACAGATACACTACTGATATATAACAGATACACTACTGATATACTAACAGATACACTACTGATATACTAACAGATACACTACTGATATACTAACAGATACACTACTGATATACTAACAGATACACTACTGACATACTAACAGATACACTACTGATATACTAACAGATACACTACTGATATACTAACAGATACACTACTGATATACTAACAGATACACTACTGACATATAACAGATACATACGATATACTAACAGATACACTACTGATATACAACAGATACACTACTGACATACTAACAGATACATACTGATATACTAACAGATACACTACTGATATACTAACAGATACACTACTGATATACTAACAGATACACTACTGATATACTAACAGATACACTACTGATATACTAACAGATACACTACTGACATACTAACAGATACACTACTGATATACTAACAGATACACTACTGATATACTAACAGATACACTACTGACATACTAACAGATACACTACTGACATACTAACAGATACACTTCTGATATACTAACAGATACACTACTGATATACTAACAGACACACTACTGATATACTAACAGATACACTACTGATATACTAACAGATACACTACTGATATACTAACAGATACACTACTGATATACTAACAGATACACTACTGATATACTAACAGATACACTACTGATATACTAACAGATACACTACTGACATACTAACAGATACACTACTGATATACTAACAGATACACTACTGATATACTAACAGATACACTATGATATATAACAGATACACTACTGATATACTAACAGATACACTACTGATATACTAACAGATACACTACTGATATACTAACAGATACACTACTGATATACTAACAGATACACTACTGACATACTAACAGATACACTACTGATATACTAACAGATACACTACTGATATACTAACAGGATACACTACTGATATACTAACAGATACACTACTGATATACTAACAGATACACTACTGACATACTAACAGATACACTACTGATATACTAACAGATACACTACTGACATACTAACAGATACACTACTGATATACTAACAGATACACTACTGATATACTAACAGATACACTACTGATATACTAACAGATACACTACTGATATACTAACAGATAACTACTGATATACTAACAGATACACTACTGATATACTAACAGATACACTACTGATATACTAACAGATACACTACTGATATACTAACAGATACACTACTGATATACTAACAGATACACTACTGATATACTAACAGATACACTACTGAATACTAACAGATACACTACTGATATACTAACAGATACACTACTGATATACTAACAGATACACTACTGATATACTAACAGATACACTACTGATATACTAACAGATACATACTGATATACTAACAGATACACTACTGATATACTAACAGATACACTACTGATATACTAACAGATACACTACTGATATACTAACAGATACACTACTGATATACTAACAGATACATACTGATATACTAACAGATACACTACTGATATACTAACAGATACACTACTGATATACTAACAGATACACTACTGATATACTAACAGATACACTACTGATATACTAACAGATACACTACTGATATACTAACAGATACACTACTGATATACTAACAGATACACTACTGATATACTAACAGATACACTACTGATATACTAACAGATACACTACTGATATACTAACAGATACACTACTGATATACTAACAGATACACTACTGATATACTAACAGATACACTACTGATATACTAACAGATACACTACTGATATACTAACAGATACACTACTGATATACTAACAGATACATATGATATACTAACAGATACACTACTGATATACTAACAGATACACTATGACATACTAACAGATACACTACTGATATACTAACAGATACACTACTGATATACTAACAGATACACTACTGATATACTAACAGATACACTACTGATATACTAACAGATACACTACTGACATACTAACAGATACACTACTGATATACTAACAGATACACTACTGATATACTAACAGATACACTATGATATACTAACAGATACACTACTGATATACTAACAGATACACTACTGATATATAACAGATACACTACTGATATACTAACAGATACACTACGATATACTAACAGATACACTACTGATATACTAACAGATACACTACTGATATACTAACAGATACACTACTGACATACTAACAGATACACTACTGATATACTAACAGATACACTACTGATATACTAACAGATACACTACTGATATACTAACAGATACACTACTGATATACTAACAGATACACTACTGATATACTAACAGATACACTACTGATATACCAACAGATACACTACTGACATACTAACAGATACACTACTGATATACTAACAGATACACTACTGATATACTAACAGATACACTACTGATATACTAACAGATACACTACTGATATACTAACAGATACACTACTGATATACTAACAGATACACTACTGATATACTAACAGATACACTACTGATATACTAACAGATACACTACTGATATACTAACAGATACACTACTGATATACTAACAGATACACTACTGATATACTAACAGATACACTACTGATATACTAACAGATACACTACTGACATACTAACAGATACACTACTGATATACTAACAGATACACTACTGATATACTAACAGATACACTACTGATATACTAACAGATACACTACTGATATACTAACAGATACACTACTGATATACTAACAGATACACTACTGATATACTAACAGATACACTACTGATATACTAACAGATACACTACTGATATACTAACAGATACACTACTGATATACTAACAGATACACTACTGATATATAACAGATACATACTGATATACTAACAGATACATACTGATATACTAACAGATACACTACTGACATACTAACAGATACACTACTGATATACTAACAGATACACTACTGATATACTAACAGATACACTACTGACATACTAACAGATACACTACTGATATACTAACAGATACACTACTGATATACTAACAGATACACTACTGATATACTAACAGATACACTACTGATATACTAACAGATACACTACTGATATACTAACAGATACACTACTGATATACTAACAGATACACTACTGACATACTAACAGATACACTACTGATATACTAACAGATACACTACTGATATACTAACAGATACACTACTGATATACTAACAGATACACTACTGATATACTAACAGATACACTACTGATATACTAACAGATACACTACTGATATACTAACAGATACACTACTGATATACTAACAGATACACTACTGATATACTAACAGATACACTACTGATATACTAACAGATACACTACTGATATACTAACAGATACACTACTGACATACTAACAGATACACTACTGATATACTAACAGATACACTACTGATATACTAACAGATACACTATGATATACTAACAGACACACTACTGATATACTAACAGATACACTACTGATATATAACAGATACACTACTGACATACTAACAGATACACTACTGATATACTAACAGATACACTACTGACATACTAACAGATACACTACTGACATACTAACAGATACACTACTGATATACTAACAGATACACTACTGACATACTAACAGATACACTACTGATATACTAACAGATACACTACTGATATACTAACAGATACACTACTGATATACTAACAGATACACTACTGATATACTAACAGATACACTACTGATATACTAACAGATACACTACTGATATACTAACAGATACACTATGATATACTAACAGATACACTACTGACATACTAACAGATACACTACTGACATACTAACAGATACACTACTGATATACTAACAGATACACTACTGATATACTAACAGATACACTACTGACATACTAACAGATACACTACTGATATACTAACAGATACACTACTGATATATAACAGATACACTATGATATACTAACAGATACACTACTGATATACTAACAGATACACTACTGATATACTAACAGATACACTACTGATATACTAACAGATACACTACTGATATACAACAGATACACTACTGATATACTAACAGATACACTACTGATATACTAACAGATACACTACTGATATACTAACAGATACACTACTGATATACTAACAGATACACTACTGACATACTAACAGATACACTACTGATATACTAACAGATACACTACTGATATACTAACAGATACACTACTGACATACTAACAGATACACTACTGATATACTAACAGATACACTACTGATATATAACAGATACACTACTGATATATAACAGATACACTACTGATATACTAACAGATACACTACTGATATACTAACAGATACACTACTGATATACTAACAGATACACTACTGACATACTAACAGATACACTACTGACATACTAACAGATACACTACTGATATACTAACAGATACACTACTGATATACTAACAGATACACTACTGATATACTAACAGATACACTACTGATATACTAACAGATACACTACTGATATACTAACAGATACACTACTGATATACTAACAGATACACTACTGATATATAACAGATACACTACTGATATACTAACAGATACACTACTGATATACTAACAGATACACTACTGATATACTAACAGATACACTACTGATATACTAACAGATACACTACTGATATACTAACAGATACACTACTGATATACTAACAGATACACTACTGATATACTAACAGATACACTACTGATATACTAACAGATACACTACTGATATATAACAGATACACTACTGACATACTAACAGATACACTACTGATATACTAACAGATACACTACTGATATACTAACAGATACACTACTGATATACTAACAGATACACTACTGATATACTAACAGATACACTACTGATATACTAACAGATACACTACTGATATACTAACAGATACACTACTGACATACTAACAGATACACTACTGACATACTAACAGATACACTACTGATATACTAACAGATACACTACTGATATACTAACAGATACACTACTGACATACTAACAGATACACTACTGATATACTAACAGATACACTACTGATATACTAACAGATACACTAATGATATACTAACAGATACACTACTGATATACTAACAGATACACTACTGATATACTAACAGATACACTACTGATATACTAACAGATACACTACTGATATATAACAGATACACTACTGATATATAACAGATACACTACTGACATACTAACAGATACACTACTGATATACTAACAGATACACTACTGATATACTAACAGATAACTACTGATATACTAACAGATACACTACTGATATACTAACAGATACACTACTGATATATAACAGATACACTACGACATACTAACAGATACACTACTGATATACTAACAGATACACTACTGATATACTAACAGATACACTACTGATATACTAACAGATACACTACTGATATACTAACAGATACACTACTGATATACTAACAGATACACTACTGATATACTAACAGATACACTACTGATATACTAACAGATACACTACTGATATACTAACAGATACACTACTGATATACTAACAGATACACTACTGATATACTAACAGATACACTACTGATATACTAACAGATACACTACTGATATACTAACAGATACACTACTGATATACTAACAGATACACTACTGATATACTAACAGATACACTACTGATATACTAACAGATACACTACTGATATATAACAGAGATACACTACTGATATACTAACAGATACACTACTGATATACTAACACAGATACACTACTGATATACTAACAGATACACCACTGACATACTAACAGATACACTACGATATACTAACAGATACACTACTGATATACTAACAGATACACTACTGACATACTAACAGATACACTACTGATATACTAACAGATACACTACTGATATACTAACAGATACACTACTGATATACTAACAGATACACTACTGATATACTAACAGATACACTATGATATACTAACAGATACACTACTGATATACTAACAGATACACTACTGACATACTAACAGATACACTACTGACATACTAACAGATACACTACTGATATACTAACAGATACACTACTGATATACTAACAGATACATACTGATATACTAACAGATACACTACTGATATACTAACAGATACACTACTGATATACTAACAGATACACTACTGATATACTAACAGATACACTACTGATATACTAACAGATACACTACTGATATACTAACAGATACACTACTGATATACTAACAGATACACTACTGATATACTAACAGATACACTACTGATATACTAACAGATACACTACTGATATACTAACAGATACACTATGATATACTAACAGATACACTACTGACATACTAACAGATACACTACTGATATACTAACAGATACACTACTGATATACTAACAGATACACTACTGATATACTAACAGATACACTACTGATATACTAACAGATACACTACTGATATACTAACAGATACACTACTGATATACTAACAGATACACTACTGATATACTAACAGATACAGATACTCTACTGACATACTAACAGATACACTACTGATATACTAACAGATACACTACTGATATACTAACAGATACACTACTGATATACTAACAGATACACTACTGATATACTAACAGATACACTACTGATATACTAACAGATATACTAATGATATACTAACAGATACACTACTGACATACTAACAGATACACTACTGATATACACTACTGATATACTAACAGATACACTACTGATATACTAACAGATACACTACTGATATACTAACAGATACACTACTGACATACTAACAGATACACTACTGATATACTAACAGATACACTACTGACATACTAACAGATACACTACTGATATACTAACAGATACACTACTGATATACTAACAGATACACTACTGATATACTAACAGATACACTACTGATATATAACAGATACACTACTGATATACTAACAGATACACTACTGACATACTAACAGATACACTACTGACATACTAACAGATACACTACTGATATACTAACAGATACACTACTGATATACTAACAGATACACTACTGATATACTAACAGATACACTACTGATATACTAACAGATACACTACTGATATACTAACAGATACAGATACACTACTGATATACTAACAGATACACTACTGATATACTAACAGATACAGATACACTACTGATATACTAACAGATACACTACTGACATACTAACAGATACACTACTGATATACTAACAGATACACTACTGATATACTAACAGATACACTACTGACATACTAACAGATACACTACTGATATACTAACAGATACACTACTGATATACTAACAGATACACTACTGATATACTAACAGATACACTACTGACATACTAACAGATACACTACTGATATACTAACAGATACACTACTGATATACTAACAGATACACTACTGATATACTAACAGATACACTACTGATATACTAACAGATACACTACTGATATACTAACAGATACACTACTGATATACTAACAGATACACTACTGATATACTAACAGATACACTACTGATATACTAACAGATACACTACTGATATACTAACAGATACACTACTGACATACTAACAGATACACTACTGATATACTAACAGATACACTACTGATATACTAACAGATACACTACTGATATACTAACAGATACACTACTGACATACTAACAGATACACTACTGATATATAACAGATACACTACTGATATACTAACAGATACACTACTGATATACTAACAGATACACTACTGACATACTAACAGATACACTACTGATATATAACAGATACACTACTGATATACTAACAGATACACTACTGACATACTAACAGATACACTACTGATATACTAACAGATACACTACTGATATACTAACAGATACACTACTGATATACTAACAGATACACTACTGATATACTAACAGATACACTACTGACATACTAACAGATACACTACTGATATACTAACAGATACACTACTGAATACTAACAGATACACTACTGACATACTAACAGATACACTACTGATATACTAACAGATACACTACTGATATACTAACAGATACACTACTGATATACTAACAGATACACTACTGATATATAACAGATACACTACTGATATACTAACAGATACACTACTGATATACTAACAGATACACTACTGATATACTAACAGACAGATACACTATGATATACTAACAGATACACTACTGATATACTAACAGATACACTACTGATATACTAACAGATACACTACTGATATACTAACAGATACACTACTGATATACTAACAGATACACTACTGACATACTAACAGATACACTACTGATATACTAACAGATACACTACTGATATACTAACAGCATACACTACTGATATACTAACAGATACACTACTGATATACTAACAGATACACTACTGATATACTAACAGATACACTACTGATATACTAACAGATACACTACTGATATACTAACAGATAAACTACTGACATACTAACAGATACACTACTGATATACTAACAGATACACTACTGACATACTAACAGATACACTACTGATATACTAACAGATACACTACTGATATACTAACAGATACACTACTGACATACTAACAGATACACTACTGATATACTAACAGATACACTACTGATATACTAACAGATACACTACTGATATACTAACAGATACACTACTGATATACTAACAGATACACTACTGATATACTAACAGATACACTACTGATATACTAACAGATACACTACTGACATACTAACAGATACACTACTGACATACTAACAGATACACTACTGATATACTAACAGATACACTACTGATATACTAACAGATACACTACTGATATACTAACAGATACACTATGATATACAACAGATACACTACTGATATACTAACAGATACACTACTGATATACTAACAGATACACTACTGATATACTAACAGATCAACACTACTGATATACTAACAGATACACTACTGATATACTAACAGATACACTACTGATATACTAACAGATACACTACTGATATACTAACAGATACACTACTGATATATAACAGATACACTACTGACATACTAACAGATACACTACTGATATACTAACAGATACACTACTGATATACTAACAGATACACTACTGATATACTAACAGATACACTACTGATATACTAACAGATACACTACTGATATACTAACAGATACACTACTGATATACTAACAGATACACTACTGATATACTAACAGATACACTACTGATATACTAACAGATACACTACTGATATACTAACAGATACACTACTGACATACTAACAGATACACTACTGATATACTAACAGATACACTACTGATATACTAACAGATACACTACTGACATACTAACAGATACACTACTGATATACTAACAGATACACTACTGATATACTAACAGATACACTACTGATATACTAACAGATACACTACTGATATACTAACAGATACACTACTGACATACTAACAGATACACTACTGATATACTAACAGATACACTACTGACATACTAACAGATACACTACTGATATACTAACAGATACACTACTGATATACTAACAGATACACTACTGATATACTAACAGATACACTACTGATATACTAACAGATACACTACTGATATACTAACAGATACACTACTGATATACTAACAGATACACTACTGATATACTAACAGATACACTACTGATATACTAACAGATACACTACTGATATACTAACAGATACACTACTGATATACTAACAGATACACTACTGATATACTAACAGACACACTACTGATATACTAACAGATACACTACTGATATACTAACAGATACACTACTGACATACTAACAGATACACTACTGATATACTAACAGATACACTACTGATATACTAACAGATACACTACTGATATACTAACAGATACACTACTGATATACTAACAGATACACTACTGATATACTAACAGATACACTACTGATATACTAACAGATACACTACTGATATACTAACAGATACACTACTGACATACTAACAGATACACTACTGATATACTAACAGATACACTACTGACATACTAACAGATACACTACTGATATACTAACAGATACACTACTGATATACTAACAGATACACTACTGACATACTAACAGATACACTACTGATATACTAACAGATACACTACTGATATACTAACAGATACACTACTGATATACTAACAGATACACTACTGATATACTAACAGATACACTACTGACATAGTAACAGATACACTACTGATATACTAACAGATACACTACTGATATACTAACAGATACACTACTGACATACTAACAGATACACTACTGATATACTAACAGACACACTACTGATATACTAACAGATACACTACTGATATACTAACAGATACACTACTGATATACTAACAGATACACTACTGATATACTAACAGATACACTACTGATATACTAACAGATACACTACTGATATACTAACAGATACACTACTGATATACTAACAGATACACTACTGATATACTAACAGATACACTACTGATATACTAACAGATACACTACTGACATCCTAACAGATACACTACTGACATCCTAACAGATACACTACTGACATACTAACAGATACACTTCTGATATTCTAACAGATACACTACTGATATAATAACAGATACACTACTGATATACTAACAGATACACTACTGATATACTAACATATACACTACTGATATACTAACAGATACACTACTTATATACTAACAGATACACTACTGACATACTAACAGATACACTACTGACATACTAACAGATACACTACTGATATACTAACAGATACACTACTGATATACTAACAGATACACTACTGATATACTAACAGATACACTACTGATATACTAACAGATACACTACTGATATACTAACAGATACACTACTGATATACTAACAGATACACTACTGATATACTAACAGATACACTACTGACATACTAACAGATACACTACTGATATACTAACAGATACACTACTGATATACTAACAGATACACTACTGACATACTAACAGATACACTACTGATATACTAACAGATACACTACTGATATACTAACAGATACACTACTGACATACTAACAGATACACTACTGATATACTAACAGATACACTACTGATATACTAACAGATACACTACTGATATACTAACAGATACACTACTGATATACTAACAGATACACTACTGATATACTAACAGATACACTACTGATATACTAACAGATACACTACTGATATACTAACAGATACACTACTGATATACTAACAGATACACTACTGATATACTAACAGATACACTACTGATATACTAACAGATACACTACTGATATACTAACAGATACACTACTGATATACTAACAGATACACTACTGATATACTAACAGATACACTACTGATATACTAACAGATACACCAATGACATACTAACAGATACACTACTGATATACTAACAGATACACTACTGATATACTAACAGATACACTACTGACATACTAACAGATACACTACTGATATACTAACAGATACACTACTGATATACTAACAGATACACTACTGATATATAACAGATACACTACTGATATACTAACAGATACACTACTGATATACTAACAGATACACTACTGATATACTAACAGATACACTACTGATATACTAACAGATACACTACTGACATACTAACAGATACACTACTGATATACTAACAGATACACTATGATATACTAACAGATACACTACTGATATACTAACAGATACACTACTGATATACTAACAGATACACTACTGATATACTAACAGATACACTACTGATATACTAACAGATACCACTACTGATATACTAACAGATACACTACTGATATACTAACAGATACACTACTGATATACTAACAGATACACTACTGATATACTAACAGATACACTACTGATATACTAACAGATACACTACTGACATACTAACAGATACACTACTGATATACTAACAGATACACTATGATATACTAACAGATACACTACTGATATACTAACAGATACACTACTGATATACTAACAGTTACACTACTGATATACTAACAGATACACTACTGACATACTAACAGATACACTACTGACATACTAACAGATACACTACTGATATACTAACAGATACACTACTGATATACTAACAGATACACTACTGATATACTAACAGATACACTACTGATATACTAACAGATACACTACTGATATACTAACAGATACACTACTGATATACTAACAGAAACAGATACACTACTGATATACTAACAGATACACTACTGACATACTAACAGATACACTACTGATATACTAACAGATACAGATACACTACTGATATACTAACAGATACACTACTGATATACTAACAGATACAGATACACTACTGATATACTAACAGATACACCACTGACATAGTAACAGATACACTACTGATATACTAACAGATACACTACTGATATACTAACAGATACACTACTGACATACTAACAGATACACTACTGATATACTAACAGATACACTACTGATATACTAACAGATACACTACTGATATACTAACAGATACACTACTGATATACTAACAGATACACTACTGATATACTAACAGATACACTACTGATATACTAACAGATACACTACTGACATACTAACAGATACACTACTGACATACTAACAGATACACTTCTGATATACTAACAGATACACTACTGATATACTAACAGATACACTACTGATATACTAACAGATACACTACCGATATACTAACAGATACACTACTGATATACTAACAGATACAGATACAGTACTGATATACTAACAGATACACTACTGATATACTAACAGATACAGATGCACTACTGATATACTAACAGATACACTTCTGATATACTAACAGATACACTACTGATATACTAACAGACACACTACTGATATACTAACAGATACACTACTGATATACTAACAGATACACTACTGACATACTAACAGATACACTACTGATATACTAACAGATACACTACTGATATACTAACAGATACACTACTGATATACTAACAGATACACTACTGATATACTAACAGATACACTACTGATATACTAACAGATACACTACTGACATACTAACAGATACACTACTGACATACTAACAGATACACTACTGATATACTAACAGATACACTACTGATATACTAACAGATACACTACTGATATACTAACAGATACACTACTGATATACTAACAGATACAGATACACTACTGATATACTAACAGATACACTACTGATATACTAACAGATACAGATACACTACTGATATACTAACAGATACACCACTGACATAGTAACAGATACACTACTGATATACTAACTGATATACTAACAGATACACTACTGACATACTAACAGATACACTACTGATATACTAACAGATACACTACTGATATACTAACAGATACAGATACACTACTGATATACTAACAGATACACCACTGACATAGTAACAGATACACTACTGATATACTAACAGATACACTACTGATATACTAACAGATACACTACTGATATACTAACAGATACACTACTGATATACTAACAGATACACTACTGATATACTAACAGATACACTACTGATATACTAACAGATACACTACTGATATACTAACAGATACACTACTGATATACTAACAGATACACTACTGATATACTAACAGATACACTACTGATATACTAACAGATACACTACTGACATACTAACAGATACACTACTGATATACTAACAGATACACTACTGATATACTAACAGACACACTACTGATATACTAACAGATACACTACTGATATACTAACAGATACACTACTGATATACTAACAGATACACTACTGATATACTAACAGATACACTACTGACATACTAACAGATACACCACTGACATAGTAACAGATACACTACTGATATACTAACAGATACACTACTGATATACTAACAGATACACTACTGATATACTAACAGATACACTACTGATATACTAACAGATACACTACTGATATACTAACAGATACAGATACACTACTGATATACTAACAGATACACCACTGACATAGTAACAGATACACTACTGATATACTAACAGATACACTACTGATATACTAACAGATACACTACTGACATACTAACAGATACACTACTGATATACTAACAGATACACTACTGATATACTAACAGATACACTACTGATATACTAACAGATACACTACTGATATACTAACAGATACACTACTGATATACTAACAGTTACACTACTGATATACTAACAGATACACTACTGATATACTAACAGATACACTACTGACATAGTAACAGATACACTACTGATATACTAACAGATACACTACTGATATACTAACAGATACACTACTGATATACTAACAGATACACGAACGATATACTAACAGATACACTACGATATAGTAACAGATACACTACTGATATACTAACAGATACACTACTGATATACTAACAAATACACTACTGATATACTAACAGATACACTACTGATATACTAACAGATACACTACTGATATACTAACAGATACACTACTGATATACTAACAGATACACTTCTGATATCAAAAACAACAAACTCTCTCTCTCTCTCGGAACAAAACGCTTAGCAAGTCACAATGGAACAATACCTCTCACCGACTGAACTTCTGAGCACACCTTATATCCTACCCTAATTACGGACAGGTGTGCTCAGAACTCAGGTAAACCAGATGGAGTCTGATGACTCCCCCTCTCTGTAGATCGGGGAAGTGTCAGACTCTGTCTAGACCCAGCCAACCCCCGATCCCTTACAGTATCCCCCTCCCCAGGGCCGGCTCCTGACGGCCTTCTACTCTACCGGTGGTTTCCTCTGGGTCGGGGTCCTGGATGATCTGGGTGTTCAGCGTGGAAGGTGGTCTTGAGCGCTGGGTCCAGTATGTCCTTAGCAGGGATCAGGACCATTCCTCAGGTCCATATCCTCCCAGTCCACGAGATATTCGATGCCCCCTCGTCTCCATCTTGACTCCAGTATCTCGGCACTGTATAGGTGGTGTCCAGTTCATCCTCCAAAGGTGGTGTAGTAGGTTGTTGAGCGATTGGGGGTACATCGGGCTATAATGGACAGGTTTCAACAGGGAGAGGAAAGGGTTTATCCTGTAGTGTCGAGGGAGTAACAGACTGTAGGTGACAGGGTTAATACGTCTCTGTACCTTGAAGGACCAATGTACCTGGGTTGGAGCTTCTTGCAGCTCCGTCGGAACCGCAGGTCTCGGGTAGACAGCCACACTCGCTGCCCGGGTTGATAAGTGGGAGTAGGTCTCCGGCGCCGGTCGGCGAGGTCTTTTTGCTGTTGTGAGGCTTGACTGAGATGTTGATGGGCCATCTCCCAGACCTGCGCACCCGACCGGAACCACTCGTCCACCGCCGGTACCATCCCTGATGCGGTATCCCACGGGAACAGGGGTGGTTGATACCCTAGAACACACTGGAAGGGCGTTAGGCGTAGGGAGGTGTGAATGAGGGAGTTCTGAGCATACTCTACCCAAGGAAGGAATCAGCTCCACTCTTGCGGCTGCCGCGAACATTGTTGCCGTGAGATATTTCCCAATTTCCTGGTTGAGTCGTTCTGTCTGCCCATTGGCCTGGGGATGATATCCGGAGGTTAGGCTAACCGAGATGCCCAAGCGCTCGCAGAAGGCCTTCCATACCCGGGATACAAACTGGGGTCCCCGGTCGGAAACAATATCCTCCGGGACACCAAACTGCCGGAACACCTGGGTAAACATAGTCTCAGCCATCTGAGTGGCGTTAGGCAAACGGGTCATGGGTACCAACCGCACATCTTGGAGAAACGATCGATGACCACGAGAATTACAGTATGGCCCTCTGATTCTGGTGGGTCGGTAACAAAGTCCATTGCAATGTGCGACCAGGGTCGTTGAGGAGTTGGCAATGGCATCAGCTTACCCTCCGGTAGTGCACGAGGTACCTTGGACTGAGCACATACTGGACAGGATAAGACATAGTCTCTGACATCATCTGTGAGGGAATCCCACCAGTATTTTCGGCTGATGAGTCGTGTAGTTCGAGTGATTCCGGGATGACCAGATCCCAGCGACGTGTGGCACCATTCCATCAGTTGAGGTCGAAGCGGAGCTGGTACAAACACCTTCGACACCGGGGTTTTGGAGGAGCTGGTTCCGCTTGTAGGCTCTCCGAATCGTGTCATCGATAGCCCACCTCACAGGACCAGCACGGCAACTCATGGGGAGGATAGGTTCTGGTTCCACCGGTCTTTCAGCGCCGAACGGCCGGGAAAGCGCGTCCGCCTTACAATTCTTGGACCCGGGAATATAAGAGACAGTGAATTGGAAACGGGTGAAGAATAAAGACCACCTTGCCTGTCGGGAGTTCAGTCGCTTAGCACTGTGAAGATACTCCAGATTGCGGTGGTCCGTGAGCACTTGGAACGGTGAGCTGCTCCCTCCAGCCAATGTCTCCACTCCTCCAGTGCTAACTTCACTGCCAGTAATTCACGATTTCCCACGTCGTAGTTCTGCTCGGCCGGATTCAGCTTCTTAGAAAAAAAAGCACAGGGTCTTGATTTGGGCGGCTCACCTTGGCGCTGGGATAGCACAGCTCCAACTCCAACCTCCGAGGCGTCCACCTCCACGATGAACGGCAAGGTAGGATCCGGCTGACATAAAATGGGAGCGGTGGTAAATCGTTGTTTCAATGTCTCAAAAAGCCCGCACTGCCCCCTCCGTCCATTTCAGACCACGACCCTTGTAGCTGGTCATCGCCGACAGGGGGAGCTGCGGTTGTGCGGAAATTACGCACGCAACCGTCTATAGTAATTGGCAAACCCTAAGAATCTCTCGAGCTCTTTCACCGTCTGGGGTTGAGGCCAGTCTCGTACAGCTTGGCACCTTGGATTCATCCAGCTTTTACCCCGTCGGGAGTGAGTATGGCCCCAAGGAAGGAAATCGTCGTGACATGGAATTCACTCTTTTGGCCTTCACGAACAGAGAGTGTTGTCGGATTCGGTCCAGAACCTGTCGTACATGGGACACATGTTCACTCAGAGAGTTAGAGTAGATTAGGATGTCATCAATGTACACTATGACAAAGCGATCAATCAAGTCCCTGAAAATGTCATTCATGAACGCCTGGAACACAGAGGGCGCGTTAGTAAGTCCATAGGGATGATACAATATTCATAATGTCCTCGATGGGTGATGAAGGCGGTCTTCCATTCATCCCCTTCTCTAATGCGCACCAGATTGTACGCACTCCTGAGGTCCAGTTTACTGTAGATGGAGGCCTGCCCCACCTGCTCGAGGGCTGCTGGAATCAAAGGAAGGGGGTAACGATTTTTAATGGTAATATCGCTCAAACCTCGATAGTCTATACAAGGACGCAGTCCGCCATCCCTTTTTCTTAACAAAGAAAAAAACTGGATGCGGCGGAGACGAGATGGGCGAATGGCCCCTTGCTGTAGTGCCTCATCAATATACTTGCTCATTGATTCTCGTTCCGGCTGTGACAAAGGGTAGATTCGTCCGCGAGGAGGTGTAGCCCGGATAGCAGATCAATTGCACAATCCCAGGCCCGATGCGGTGGTAACACGGTAGCCCTGTCCTTGGAGAACACCTGCGCGTAATCCTGGTACTCTGTAGGAACAACAGTAGATACCGCACCCTTCGCATCCTCCACAGTAGACGTTTTGTAAGGTAAAATGAGGCACTCTGCCCTACATACCTCACTCCAGGCCGTGATATCGCCAGATTTCCAGGAGATGACCGGATCATGGGTAACGAGCAGGGGTGGCCGAGGACTAGCGGCTCCGTGGGAGCGGAGATGACGAACAGAATGATGTTCTCATGGTGCAGGGAGCCCACTTGTAATTTGATTTCCTCGGTACGGTGCGTAATGAACCCAGTGCCCATGGGCTCACCGTCTAGTGCGTTGACTCGCAGGCGAGGTTGAATTGGGATAAGTTGAACTCCCAACTCCTCAGCAAGACCCATATCCAGAAAAGCTGGCAGCCGCTCCGGAATCAATAAGTCCTTCCAACCTGCGCACTTTCTCTCCGACAGATAAGGTGACTGGCACATACATTTGTTTAGATGTAATGTTCAAAACTGTCTCACTCACCGGTTTGGCAGTTCCGAGGCAATATCCTGGGGTACTTGGTCGTACCGACATTGACGAACGAAATGACCCGACTGACCACAATACAGGCATAGTCCGTCTTGCCGACGTTGTTGTCTCACCGACCCTTGTAGAGGTGACCGTCCCCAGTTGCATAGGTTCCTCCTCAGATTCTCTCCTCCGCTCTGTCGATTGCTGAGGACAAGTGGTCGAGGGCTCCCCGGACTGTGGATACCTTGTGTTGCACTATCAGATTATCAATAGAGATGGCTATTTTGATAAACTCATGTAGCGCAGTGATATCTCCTCGACAAGCCAACTCAGTCTGTACGTCTTTGCGCAGCCCTCTTCGGAAAACGGTGAGCAAAGCCGTCTCGCTCCATCCGCTACCGGCTGCTATAGTACGGAACCTAAAGCGTAGTCGGCTACGGTGCGACGGCCCGCTGAAGCGCATAGTTGGTCTCCCACACTACGCCCAGATACTGGGTGGTCGAACACCTCCTGGAACAGTCTCTTGAACTGAACTTCCGCATTCGACTGGAACCTCAGCTGCCCAAAGCGCAGTAGCCCAATCCAGTGCTCTTCCCGTTAGCAGAGAAATCATGAAATCCACCCTGCTACGGTCATCGGGAAACATCGTACGATTATACGACATATACAGGGACGTCTGGAGTAGAAACCCTGTCATTTGCCAGGTTCCCCGTCGTACCTTGTCGGTAGAGAAATCGGAGGTGTAGGACGAGGACTGACCGTGCTCGGGTGGTGTCTCAGCCGCACCAGCGTTGAGTAGCTGCAGGAGTTCATCCATCCGTTTCTCCTGTATCTCCCATCGCCTCTGTAATTCCGCTGGATCCATGGTAATGGCGAGGTATTCTGTAAAGAATACTGGACAGAGTGGTAAGATCCAATCGCAGAATTGCGATGCTTTATTAGAGTACAGACAAGGGAATAGCTTAATCGTGGTCGGGCGGGCTGTGGTTAAAACCGGGCCAGGCATAGACAGGCAGAGGTACCAAGGGAGCGGGCGTAGTCGTAGTCGAGGGCACAGGCACAGGGTCAGATGTACGGTAATCACTGAGATAGACAAGCAGAGGGTTAAGCAATCCGGGGAGTCAAACAACAAGGCACTGGTCGGATACACGGGTAATCAAAAACAACAAACTCTCTCTCTCTCGGAACAAAACGCTTAGCAAGTCACAATGGAACAATACCTGCACCCGACTGAACCGAGCACACCTTATATCCTACCCTAATTACGGACAGGTGTGCTCAGAACTCAGGTGAACCAGATCGAGTCTGATGACTCCCCCTCTCTGTAGATCGGGGAAGTGTCAGACTCTGTCTAGACCCAGCCAACCCCCGATCCCTTACACTTATATACTAACAGATACACTACTGACATACTAACAGATACACTTCTGATATACTAACAGATACACTACTGATATACTAACAGATACAGATACACTACTGATATACTAACAGATACACTACTGATATACTAACAGATACACTACTGATATAATAACAGATACACTACTGACATACTAACAGATACACTACTGATATATTAACAGATACACTACTGACATACTAACATAAACATTACTGATATACTAACAGATACACTACTGATATACTAACAGATACACTACTGATATACTAACAGATACACTACTGATATACTAACAGATACACTACTGACATACTAACAGATACACTACTGATATACTAACAGATACACTACTGAATACTAACAGATACACTACTGATATACTAACAGATAAGTAAACGATATACTAACAGATACACTACTGACATGGTAACAGATACACTACTGACATACTAACAGATACACCACTGACATACTAACAGATACACTACTGATATACTAACAGATGCACTACTGATATACTAACAGATACACTACTGATATACTAACAGATACACTACTGACATACTAACAGATACACTACTGATATACTAACAGATACACTACTGATATACTAACAGATACACTACTGATATACTAACAGATACACTACTGATATACTAACATATACACTACTGACATACTAACAGATACACTACTGACATACTAACAGATACACTACTGATATACTAACAGATACACTACTGATATACTAACAGATACACTACTGACATACTAACAGATACACTACTGATATACTAACAGATACACTACTGATATACTAACAGATACACTACTGATATACTAACAGATACACTACTGACATACAAACAGATACACTACTGATATACTAACAGATACACTACTGACATAGTAACATATACACTACTGATATACTAACAGATACACTACTGATATACTAACAGATACACTACTGACATACTAACAGATACACTACTGATATACTATCAGATACACTACTGACATACTAACATATACACTACTGATATACTAACAGATAAACTACTGACATACTAACAGATACACTACTGACATACTAACAGATACACTACTGACATACTAACAGATACACTACTGATATACTAACAGATACACTACTGACATCCTAACAGATACACTACTGACATACTAAGAGATACACTACTGACATACTAACAGATACACTATTGACATACTAACAGATACACTACTGACATACTAACAGATACACTACTGACATACTAACAGATACACTACTGACATACTAACAGATACACTACTGACATACTAACAGATACACTACTGATATACTAACAGATACACTACTGATATACTAACAGATACACTACTGATATACTAACAGATACACTACTGACATACTAACAGATACACTACTGATATACTAACAGATACACTACTGATATACTAACAGATACACTACTGACATACTAACAGATACACTACTGATATACTAACAGATACACTACTGATATACTAACAGATACACAACTGATATACTAACAGATACACTACTGACATACTAACAGATACACTACTGATATACTAACAGATACACTACTGATATACTAACAGATACACTACTGACATACTAACAGATACACTACTGATATACTAACAGATACACTACTGATATACTAACAGATACACTACTGACATACTAACAGATACACTACTGACATACTAACAGATACACTACTGACATACTAACAGATACACTACTGATATACTAACAGATACACTACTGATATACTAACAGATACACTACTGATATACTAACAGATACACTACTGACATACTAACAGATACACTACTGACATACTAACAGATACACTACTGATATACTAACAGATACACTACTGATATACTACACAGATATACTACTGATATACTAACAGATACACTACTGACATACTAACAGATACACTACTGATATACTAACAGATACACTACTGACATACTAACAGATACACTACTGATATACTAACAGATACACTACTGATATACTAACAGAAACACTACTGATATACTAACAGATACACTACTGATATACTAACAGATACACTACTGATATACTAACAGATACACTACTGATATACTAACAGATACACTACTGACATACTAACAGATACACTACTGATATACTAACAGATACACTACTGATATACTAACATATACACTACTGATATACTAACAGATACAGATACACTACTGATATACTAACAGATACACTACTGACATAGTAACAGATACACTACTGACATACTAACAGATACACCACTGACATACTAACAGATACACTACTGATATACTAACAGATGCACTACTGATATACTAACAGATACACTACTGATATACTAACAGATACACTACTGACATACTAACAGATACACTACTGATATACTAACAGATACACTACTGATATACTAACAGATACACTACTGATATACTAACAGATACACTACTGATATACTAACAGATACACTACTGACATACTAACAGATACACTACTGACATACTAACAGATACACTACTGATATACTAACAGATACACTACTGATATACTAACAGATACACTACTGACATACTAACAGATACACTACTGACATACTAACAGATACACTACTGATATACTAACAGATACACTACTGATATACTAACAGATACACTACTGACATACTAACAGATACACAACTGATATACTAACAGATACACTACTGACATACTAACAGATACACTACTGATATACTAACAGATACACTACTGATATACCAACAGATACACTACTGACATACTAACAGATACACTACTGATATACTAACAGATACACTACTGACATACTAACAGATACACCACTGACATACTAACAGATACACTACTGACATACTAACAGATACACTACTGATATACTAACAGATACACTACTGACATACTAACAGATACACTACTGATATACTAACAGATACACTACTGATATACTAACAGATACACTACTGATATACTAACAGATACACTACTGACATACTAACAGATACACTACTGATATACTAACAGATACACTACTGACATACTAACAGATACACTACTGACATACTAACAGATACTACTACTGATATACTAACAGATACACTACTGATATACTAACAGATACACTACTGATATACTAACAGATACACTACTGACATACTAACAGATACACTAGATATACTAACAGATACACTACTGATATACTAACAGATACACTACTGACATACTAACAGATACACTACTGATATACTAACAGATACACTACTGATATACTAACAGATACACTACTGATATACTAACAGATACACTACTGACATACTAACAGATACACTACTGATATACTAACAGATACACTACTGATATACTAACAGATACACTACTGACATACTAACAGATACACTACAGATATACTAACAGATACACTACTGATATACTAACAGATACACTACTGACATACTAACAGATACACTACTGATATACTAACAGATACACTACTGATATACTAACAGATACACTACTGATATACTAACAGATACACTACTGACATACTAACAGATACACTACTGATATACTAACAGATACACTACTGATATACTAACAGATACACTACTGACATACTAACAGATACACTACTGATATACTAACAGATACACTACTGATATACTAACAGATACACTACTGATATACTAACAGATACACTACTGATATACTAACAAAAACGAATAGAACAATAACATGATATACTAACAGATACACTATGATATATAACAGATAACTACTGATATACTAACAGAACACAGATATACTAACAGATACACTACTGATATACTAACAGATACACTACTGATATACTAACAGATACACTACTGACATACTAACAGATACACTACTGATATACTAACAGATACACTACTGATATACTAACAGATACACTACTGATATACTAACAGATACACTACTGATATACTAACAGATACACTACTGATATACTAACAGATACACTACTGACATACTAACAGATACACCACTGACATAGTAACAGATACACTACTGATATACTAACAGTTACACTACTGATATACTAACAGATACACTACTGATATACTAACAGATACACTACTGATATACTAACAGATACACTACTGATATACTAACAGATACACTACTGATATACTAACAGATACACTACTGACATACTAACAGATACATACTGATATACTAACAGATACACTACTGATATACTAACAGATACACTACTGATATACTAACAGATACACTACTGACATACTAACAGATACACTACTGATATACTAACAGATACACTACTGATATACTAACAGATACACTACTGATATACTAACAGATACACTACTGACATACTAACAGATACACTACTGATATACTAACAGATACACTACTGATATACTAACAGAACATACTGATATACTAACAGATACACTACTGATATACTAACAGATACACTACTGACATACTAACAGATACACTACTGATATACTAACAGATACACTACTGATATACTAACAGATACACTACTGATATACTAACAGATACACTACGATATACTAACAGATACACTACTGATATACTAACAGATAACTACTGACATACTAACAGATACACTACTGATATATAACAATACACAGAATACTAACAATACACTACAATAAACAATAAAGATATAAACAATAAAGATATAAACAGATAACAGATATAAACAGATAATAAATATAACAGATACACATGATATATAACAGATAACTAGATATAAAAATACAATGATATAGTAACAGATACACACGATATACTAACAGATAACACTGAATACTAACAGATACACAGATATACTAACAGATACACTACTGACATACTAACAATAACAGATAAAACAGATACACACTGACATAAACAGATAAATGAATATAACAGATAATATGATATAAACAGATACAAGACATACTAACAGATACACTATGATATACAAAGATGCACATGAAAAACAATAAAAAAAACAGATACAATGACATACTAAAGAAACAATATACTAACAGATACACACTGATATACTAACAATACACTACTGATATACTAACAGATACAACTGACATACTAACAGATACACTACGACATATAACAGACACAAGATATAAACAGATAACAATGACATACTAACAATAAGAATAAAAGATAACTACGATATATAACAGATACACACGATATACTAACAGATAAAGACATAAACAGATACACATGATATATAACAGATAACTACTGATATACTAACAGATAATATGATAATAACAGATACACAGACATACTAACAGATAACTACGATATACTAACAGAAAGAATAAACAATAAAGACATACTAACAGATAAAGATATATAACAGATAATAGACATACTAAAGATAAAAGAAAACAGATACACTATGACATATAACAGATACACTATGATATACTAACAGATACACTATGATATAATAACAGATACACTACTGATATATAACAGATACACTATGACATAGAAACAGATACACTATGATATACTAAAGATACACTATGACATACTAACAGATCACACAACTGATATACTAACAGATACACTATGACATACTAACAGATACACTACTGATATACTAACAGATACACTACTGATATATAACAGATAACTATGATATATTAACAGATAACTAGACATAGAAACAGATACACTACTGATATACTAACAGATACACTATGACATAGTAACAGACACACTACTGATATACTAACAGATACACTACTGATATACTAACAGATACACTACTGACATACTAACAGATACACTACTGATATACTAACAGATACACTACTGACATACTAACATATACACTACTGATATACTAACAGATACACTACTGACATACTAACAGATACACTACTGATATAGTAAAAAAAGATAAAAAAAGAAAAAAGATAACAGATAAAAAAAAAAAAAAGATACACTATGATATAAACAGATAAATGAATATAACAGATAACCACTGATATACAATAACAGATACATAATGATATATAACAGATACACATGACATACTAAAGATACACTACGATATACTAAAGATACACTATGACATACTAACAGATAACGACTGACAAAAACAGATACACTACTGATATACTAACAGATACATTATGACATAGTGAACAGATACACTACTGATATACTAACAGATAATTACTGAATACTAACAGATACACATGACATAAACAGATACAACTGATATATAACAGAACACTACTGATATACTAACAGATACACTACTGATATATAACAGATACACTAATGATATACTAACAGATACACTACTGACATACTAACAGATACACTACTGACATACTAACAGATACACTACTGATATACTAACATATACACTACTGATATACTAACAGATACACTACTGACATACTAACAGATAAACTACTGACATACTAACAGATACACTACTGATATACTAACAGATACACATGGCCTGCATACTTACCAGACATGTCACCCATTGAGAATGTCCCAGTTCCCACCAATATCCAGCAACTTCGCATAGCTTTATGGGATAGCTGGCCCCCATTGGCAACTTGTAAAAAATTACCCATTTCCCATTCCTATTAGTAAGTACTATTTTAATATTATGTAATTTATACAGTGCATTGTGATAGTATTCAGACCCCTTGACCTTTTCCACCTGTTGTTAGGTTACATCCTTATTCGAACATGGATTAAAATGGTACCAACTAACACAATACCATAATGACAAAGCAAAAACAGGTTTTTAGACATTTTTGCAAATGTATTATAAATAAAAAACAGAAATATCACATTGTTATCCATCACGTACTCCTTCTAAGATTAGCACCAGTGGCCCCCAAGCCATCTTGGCATGCAGACCTTCTGGCACCCACCAGTGACAGAATTAATACATGGAATGTCCTCATCCTCTCAATCCCATACCGCTCATGAGATCAAGTTACAAGCTTGGCACACCTGTATTTGGGGAGTTCCATCTTCTCCCAGATCATCTAAGCTCTGTCAGCCTGGATGGGGAGTGTTGCGGACAGTGTTTCAGGTGCTCCAGAGATGTTAGATGGTCAAGTCGGCTCTGGCTGGGCTATAAGGATATTCAGAGACTTGTCCTGATGCCACTTCTGCGTTGTCTTTGCCTCGATCCTGACTAGTCTCCCAGTCCCTGCCGCTGAAAAATCCCCACAGGGAGGTGCCAGGTTTCCTCCAGACGTGACGCTTGGCATTCAGGCCAAATAGTTCAATCTTGGTTTCATCTGACAAGATAATCTTGTTTCTCATGGTCTTTAGGTGCCTTTTGGCAAATCTGTGGGCTGTCATGTACCTTTTACTGAGGAGTGGCTTTGGCCTGGCCACCCTAGTAGGCAAGGCCTGATTGGTGGAGTGCTGCAGAGATGGTTGTCCTTCTGGAAGGTTCTCCATCTCCACAGAGGAACCTAGAGCTCTGTCAGAGTGACCATCGGGTTTTGGTCACCTCTGACCAAGGCTTTCCCGATTGCTCGGTTTGGCCGGGTGGACAGCTCTTGGTATTTCTGTTTTAATGTGAATACATTTGCTAAATTCTAAAATTAACACTTGTAATATAGGTATTGTGTGTGATTAGCGTTCTCAACTCTAGACAAGCACCTGGGTCTGGTAGTAAGTGAGGGAAAAAAGTATGATCTGCTGATTTTGTACGTTGCCCACTGACAAAGAAATGATTCAGTTATATATTTTATGGTAGGTTATTTGAACAGGAGAGACAGAATAACAAAAAAAATATAGGAAAAACATGTAAAAATGTTATAAATTGATTTCCATTTAATGAGGAAATAAGTATTTGTTTTCAATCAGAAAGATTTCTGGCCCCCAGGTTTTTATACAGGTATGAGCTGAGATTAGGAGCACACTCTTAAAGGAGTGCTCTAATCTCATTTGTTACCTGTATAAAAGACACCTGGTAAAAGCAATCAATCAATCAGATTCAAACCTCCACCATGGACAAGACCAAAGAGCAAGGATGTAGGGACAAGATTGTAGACCGTACAAGGCTGGAATAGGCTAAAAAATCGCCAAGCAAAGCGGTGAGAAGGTGAAAGAGTTGGAAGCGATGTATTGCAAAAGGGAAGAAACACAAAATAACGCAATTCCTGCCTGGGGCTCATGCAAGATCTAGAGATGGCAATGACTGCATGAGAACGGTGAGGAATCAGCCCAGAACTAACGGGAGGATCTTTGAGTAATGATCTCAAGGCAGCTGGGGGACATAGTCACCAAGAAAAACAATTGGTAACACACTAGCCGTGAAGGACTGAATCTGCAGCGCCGCAAGCAGTCCCTGCTCAAAAAGCAAGCGTTGAAGTTTGACAATGAACATCTGAAACGATTCAGAGGAGAACTGGGTGAAAGTGTTGTAGGGTCAGATGAGACCAAATGTGGAGCTCTTTGGCATAACTCAACTCCCCCGTGTTTGAGGAGGAGGAAGGTGTTATGATCCCAAGAACAATCCCCACCGACAAACATGGATGGTGGAAACATTATCTGGGGGTGTTTTTGACAAGGGACAGGATAAATTCACCGATAAAGAGAATGGAGGAGTACGTCAAATCTTGGGTAGAGAACCTCCCTCCTCAGCCAGGGCATTGGAAAAATGGGTCGGGGGAAGGGTATCTCCAGCACTGACAATGACCCAAAACACACGGCCAAGGCAACAAAGGAGTGGCTAAGAAGAAGCACATTAAGGTGAGGGGAACTAGATAATCCCATAGAAAATCTGTGGAGGAGCTGAAGGTTCGAGAAGCACAAACGTAGCGCAAAACTTAATGACTTGGAGAAGATCTGCAAAAGAGGAGTGGAACAAAATCCCCCCGAGATGTGTGCAAATCCTGGTGGCCA